>NC_135999.1:9544968-9597468 GCF_048128805.1 Centroberyx gerrardi | reverse complement strand
CACACACGCACACACACCCTCCCTTCTCTCTTCGTCACAAACACACTCTATCCCTCCATTTCTTAAAGACAGACATACACTCTTTCCTTCACCACTTTCTGCATCGTTTCTATGGTACCATCTCTCACACACTCAAAAAATTATTTCCCTTACTAGATGCCTTTTCTCTACTTTTAAGACAACACACACACACACACACACACAATTACACCACCGAAGAAGAGACACACACACACACAAACACACACACACTGTCTCTCTCTCTCTCTTTAACAGTCATACAGAGATACACACATTTGATTATTATCCCTTCTACAAACACACAGAAACCCACACACCACTTGGTTACACATAAACACAGCCCTCCATGCTAGTGCGTGCGCACACACTCACACACACAGACACATATACACGCACACACACACGGACACACACCTCCCCTCCTTCTCTCTCTCTCTCTCTCACACACACACACAAACAAACACTCACATTCCCTCCCCCACTCTCCTAACACACACGTATGCACAAACACACTCTCCCCTCCCCTTCCCTGTGCCTCTAACACACTTCCCCTCTATCTCTGTCTCACACACACACACACACACACCACGCAAACATACATGCACAGACACAGAGATACACACACAAGTACACACACATACACTTTTTATATGCTCCTTCTCACGTACACACACACACATGTCCTTCACAGTCTCTCACAATCTTCCCTCTCTCTCTCTCTCTCTATTGTCACACACTAAACACACCTTTATTCCCCATTCTCTTTTTCCACTCACACACTAATAGTCTCTGTCTCTATTTCTCTTTCACTCTCTTCTCTCACTCTCTCACGCACTCACACACACACTCACACAATAACAAGCATGCACGCGTGCAAATACACACACTCTGAAAAACACATTTAAAAAACACATTTTTTCCCTTCTCTCAAACACACACCCTGCCTTCACAACACACACACACACACACACTTACTCATTCTCACAACCACACACACACACACACTCTAACTCTGTCTCTCTCTCACACACAACCACACACACTCACTCACTCACTCAATACCACACACACACACGCACACACACACACTCCTGTTCTTTGTCACACACTCCTTACACAGTGTGCTCCCCCTCCCTCTCTCACACACTCATTTTCTCTTTCTCTCTCTCTCTCTCTCTCTCTCTCACACACTCACACACTCACAGTGTCTGTCTCTGTCACGCACACACTCTCTCCCCCTCCCTTCCCTCTCACACACACACACACCATCCCTCCCCCCCACACACACACACACACTCCCTCCTCCTTCCTCTGCTCTAGCGCACACACATACACAGACACACACACCACTCCCCTCCCCCCGCACACACACCACTCCCCCTCCCTCCCTGTCTCTCTCTCTCACACACACACACACACACACACACAGAGCTGCTCCTTTCTCTCTCACGCTCTCTCCCCCTCCCTGTGTGTGCCTTTCTCTCCCACTCTCACACAACCACACACACATGCGCACACACATACACTCACATTCGCGCGCACACACGCACGCTCACTACACACAGGCGCGAGCGTGCGCGCACTCATCGGCACAGACACAGGAGAGCTTTGACAGTATATCAATCCTAACATTTTTATAACTTTGTGAAAATTAACAGTTACATTGTGGGTTATGTTCTTGAAAACTTTTTTTATATACAGTAAAAGACAAAACAAACTGCTAATGCTATCAAGTCAAATCGTTTTTCTGTTTTAGCCAAATGTTACCTGACAAAAGTAACATAAATACAATGCACATGGCATGTTCTGTGTTTTATTAGTATTACCTTGTCACTCAAAAATACACATTCATTAGCTGAATTCAAAGATAGTCAGACACACACGTGCGCGCGCACATACACAGACGCAAATGCGCGCACGCGCGCACACACCTCTTTCGAGCTGCTTTGTGAGGTGATTTAACGTTTAAAAAAAGAGGCTAACATAAGAAAAACATGCGGGTTTCTCACATAATTTAATTCCGTTCGACTTTTACTCACTGACAAACTTGATATGTAACGTCTGTTAACAACTTTAGCTAGTTCTATCAAAAAACATCCTCACACATATATGCGCGCACACACATATACACACACACCCTCTCGTTCTGTCATTGGTGAGGGGAAAGACTATTATCAAACATTTTTCCCACTATGTTATATGTCATGATTAATTGACTCCCTCACCCCCGCGGCGGCGGTGCCGGTTTGATGCCCTCTCCGTCGCTGTCCAGGCTCGGTGGCTCCCGGTAGTCGAAGAGCGAGCGTACGGTCTCCGCCATGTTCACGCTAGCGATCGCTGATCTTCCACCGCCGCACCGTTCAGCCTCTCGCTCTTCTCTCCAGCCGCTCAACTGGCTCACACCAAGGTTATTCCGGCCGCTTCCACTGCGGCGGAGCGGAGGGGTGCGCGGTGTGCGGGAGATACCAAACTACTCCGTAACGGACGTGTCTGCCCGGTCAGTCACAACACGACGACGATGTCATTTTAAAACACTCTGTTTAGATGGGCTCCGCGTGTCACTTTGGGCGAAAACACCACGGCGCGGCTCGGTTTCATAAATGGGATAATACCCTGCTCCCCTACGGGAGAAATGGACGCGCTCAGAGACCAGATGAAAAAGAGTTGACCGTTTCTGAGAAGAGTGATTAGCTTGGTAACTGAAAGAAGAAATCATGAAAATAAAACCTTGATTAGGAGAGAAATTGAGGTGAAGTGATCTTTTAAACAGAAGGACTTTGAGTTTTCATGTGAAGCCTTTTCCAGTGAAACATTTCAATAGCCAGTACTGGCTTGGCAATTAGGGCCCCGAGTAAGCTTATGCTTATAGTATTTAGTACTGTAGCCAGAATGTATGTCAGAATGTGTCCATTTGCACGCACACACGCACGCGCGCGCGCGCGCACACACACACACACACACACACAAACACACACACAGTGTTACCTCGTTATTTTATCAACAGGTAACACACGAACCTCTGTCAACAAATTGGGTGATTTGTGCCAGTAGAAGACTGCCTGGTCAGTGTTGTGCTATTCCAGTGTCCTCTTACCCTGTAAATACCATTCTGAAAGTGCCAGCTTTCCACATACAAGTTGTGCTAAATTTACTGACCAGCCACTATTGGCAAATTGGGACAATCAACTCTGGCACAAATCACCCATTTTGCACAAACCATCAAGTTGACAATACATTAAAATTATATTTTTTTCCAGAATCAAGAATATCATCAATATGAACTGATACACAGTGACATTAGCTCCAAACAATTCATAGATGATAATCCTGTAACAGATGATGGCATGAAACAGCAGTGTAACCTGTGCTTGTCTTGCATGTTGTAAAAAATCCATTAGGGATAAATCCCTGCCATTTCAGGGATGATTGTTGGTTTGCAACTATAATTATGGATATATTTGAGATTTTTTTATTTAGGATTCTCAACAATTAAGACAAATTCAAATTTTCTGAAAAGTATCACCTGTTTTTTAATCATTTTGATGAAGTGGTTGTCTTAAAGGATGTCTTACTACGACAATAACACATCCTGATCTGCCAATATTTCTACTGTGAAAATGGAACTGTGAGAAATACAAAGATTGATATGCAGACATCTTTTTAGTTGATGCACCACAATACAAGTCACACCACAACTCACTACAAAATACATGACAAGAAAAATGTATAACAATAAAAAAAACATCATTGTTATGTTTCACAAAAGAACATTGTCCAATTTTATTATACACTGGAAAACACCAGGCAGGAAAACTAGCCCACACATGTTCACACATTGAGGAAGAGAGCACAAATGCATTTCTCAGTGGCAGTAAAGCTTAATAAAGCTCGGAAATGTCTTGCATTTCTGAGTTCTGCCATTTTCCAATATTTAGTATGTTTTCAAGTTGGCCTGTTTTTCTGTCACAACCTGCACCTGTCGCCTGCAAGTCGAATTTGTGACACTTTGTTGTCATTCCCAAATTGAATAACTACTGTATGTATAAACACAACACCGATAGCTCTATATCTCAAGATACAGCAATGTTGCACTTGCAGTAATTTGGTTAAAACTAGTGAGTAGTCTCAACAGCAGGTGCAGAGCCGTAGATATACAGAGTTGCCTATTGTAGTTTTCAGTGGCAGCCACAAGCTGTAGTGGCCAAACTCTTTCAATCAAGTCTCTGGAAGAGAGAGAAAGGATATGACCGGAAAGAAGGAGAAGACAGACAGCGTATGAGGAGACTCCACCATGAAGCCAATGTTATAATTCATATTTTCTGTCTCTTCCTACTGAAGCTGTCATAACTTTCACTGTATTCTGACAATAAATACATTTTTGTCTTGTGCTGCGTCACATTTTGTCATTTCTGAGAAACAAATGTATCACCCTCAATAATTTACTTGTTTTAAGCTGCTAATAATTGTTTTAAACTGCTAATGTGGTATATTTGCAGTGCAGAAAGGTGAACCGCAATTAATTATATTTTCAACATTGGCTGCACAAAGGAGAGAAAAACTGAGAGAAGTTACAGGGTGCTAATGTTAGCCTGTGTCAGTGTTTTGTCTTTTTGACTTCACAATTACGCAACATAATTCCTTGCTTATTAGCACTTTGTTACCCTGAATCAAATCAACTTAGGCGATGACAGAAGAAGTGTTTACAGTCTCACTCAGAACATAGTGATTTGGAGGTGATGGAAAGTGGACTTCTTAAAGCTGCACTGTGCAGGATCTTTATGACAAAATCCACCTATCTTATCAGGCTACATAATGAAGTGGGGCTGCAACAGAAAAACCAGTCCCATCCCCCCCCCCCTAACTGAGACTCTGTCAATTCACCCTCTTTGCCCAAATTAAATTGTGGTGTCTGGTACGGTCGGCGGTGGGAAGCGTTTCCCATGCACAGGAAGCGCTGAATCCAAAGAGCCAAATACAAAACAGCAGCCTCCTAAACAGCAGCCAGCGAACGCTCGGTCCAGAGAGAGCTGGACTCACCAGGGTCAGATCTTTAGCCTCTCTGGTCCCTTTGGGCTCCTTTGGTATAAAGCCATCACACACCATCCAGGTTGATCGCAGGTCACATATCATGATTTATGGGTATTAAAGTCAAAATTCAAAATTCAAATAATTACCTCTTGCTGCCATTTAAGGCTGCCAATGTGCAAAAATTGCATAGTGCAGTTTTAAAGGATAACACCGGTGTAATTTTAGTTTTTTCCTATCGCCATTATTGCCCATGAAAAGTCTAAACACCGACATATTTGCCACAGTCAGAAGCTGCTGTCTGTTCTACTGCAGGTTTGCATTACAACCCAGAAGTCATAGGCTCCCTGTGTTTTAAAAAATACATTAAAAACAGCTCAGAGACAAACTGCTGCATTGTCTGACATAATCCATCATTTTAAATAACAAGTCTATTGTATTTTTTCCTAACATGACTTTATAACGCCACTATCATTGATTGCAGTTGCAATCCTGTCAGAAGTAGTTCCATTCTGACAGAATTTAAAGTGAAGAGATCATTGCGCTTCTCCAGCTAGACTCTGCCTCACACTCTGCCTTGAGTTTCATTTTGCCTCTTCACTGCCACCAGAAGTAACAATGCGCAGTAATGGAAAAAGTGAAAATAGTCTGCTTTAAATGCAGTAATTAGCTGTGCAACAAAGGAATGTTAGGAAAAACTGCAATAGACATGCTGTTCAACATGACGTGTTATGTTCATCAAGGCAGCAGTTTGTCTCTGAGCTGTTTTAATGTATTTTTGAAAGCAGCGGTCAAACAGTCTATCATAGTCTATGACTTCTAGGAGGTCGAGCAAACCTGCAGTAGAACAGACAGTAGAAGCTTCTGACTGGCAAATACACCGGTGGGTTTAAACTTTTCATGGGCAATAATTAAAAACATACTGTTGTTATCTTCATTACTGCCAATACTGACAACCCCTTCCCTTCCCCTCTTTTCCAGGTTGGGACTCCATTTCTATCTATTGCAGTTTTCAGTGGCAGCCACACTCAGGCTCATGTGCCGTTGCTTAGTAACTAGTGACCAAACTCTTTGAATCAGCATTCTGGAAGGCCAACTAATATGAGATGCAGGGCAACCGTGTCTTGTTAGCTAGCTAGCTTATAACTGTTTGTTGTTCACACAAGGACGCGCAGATTGTGAATTAACTCGTACTTACTCAACTTTTTATTATAACTCGTACTGTGTCATAATAATAATAATAATAATTATAATAATAACAACAACAACAACAACAACAATAATAATAACAAGAACAATAATAATAATAATAATAATAATAATAATAATAATATTTTATTGATCCCGGTAAACAAATGGTGTTTTGGCTCGCCCCCTCAGTGAGGTCAGAGGTCATGGTCAGCTGTGGAGCAGTGATTCAGTGTCTTCACTTGGCCTGGGCAGATGTTTGCAGAGACGGGGGCTTGAGCCCGTGTCGTCCGGCTGAAGGACGGTCTCCATAGGGCCGACTTGGCTTTATGCCATGATGATGATGATGATGCTACCTAAAGGTGTATTTTGCCCCTGTGTGTATGCATTTTCTAACACTATGTTTCCACCAAGAAAAATATCAATTTCTGTAAATTGACCACGGTTACCATTCACAAAATAGTAGTTACAGCCTACACAAATGTTTGCATCAAAGGCTTATTGAAAGGCATTAGTAAGCAAAATGTATAATGACAGACTTCTCATTTAAAGATAATGATGAAGATCCTTGACTGTCAATTGGCCATTTTTGGAACATGGAGCCATGGAGGGACAGCTATGGATGGATAGCTGTGGAAAATCTCCAGTATAAAAGTCCAGCTGCTGATGTACACAGGTGGATCCAACACTCAACAAGCAGAAAAATGATGCCAGGCTGAGTTAAGACAGAACCACAAGATTTAAATATGTGAAATAAAATGTATGGAGATGTGGGAGCTGCTGAATGAATATGGTTTAATTGTAATTCTGCTCTGTTTGCGTGTGCACACTATCATGAACACTTCATCACCCGCACCAATACCCCCAATATGTGTGTGTGTATTCACGTACAAACACACACACACACACACACACACAGACACACACACTCACCCACACATATGCACCCACATTCACACACAGCTACACAATCCCTACTAAAGACAAACACTCACATGCACGTGCATGCAATGCACACGCACACCAACACACAATTATACAATCCTCACAAACTACACACAGATACACAACACACACACACACACCCAATCACACAGTCCCCACAAAGGACACACACACACACACACACACACACACACACACACACGTACACACACGTACACACACTGACACACACACACACACACACACACAGACACACACACACACACCGCATTCATTTCCCTTTCATTCAGTACAGGCACATATTGTTGTGCTGCTGTAACACACACACACACACACACACACACACACACACACACACCATTTGCAGAGCTTGCTCCTAGCTCTCTCACACACACACCCCTCCCCCTCTATCTCTGTCAGACACACACACACACATCACACACAGTCACACACACACACACACACACACAAACACACACAAGTACACACACATTCCCTCCTACGCAGGCGCGCTCACACACACAGACAAACACACACACACACACAATCATGCACAGCCGCACACACACATTCCCTCTCTCGCCTTTCACACACACACACACACACACACACACACAGCTCTCTCATACACCCCTCCCCCTCTCTTTCTCACACACACACACACATGTCCTCTCTCTCTCTTGCTCGCTCACTCACTCATACACTCACACACACATACACATATACACACACAAATACACACACATTCCCTCTCTTCCCTCTTCTCTTTTCTCTCTCTCTCTCTCACTCACTCACTCACTCACTCATGAACACACATACACACACACAGGAACACACACACACACACACAGATGAACACACACAGGAGCACACACACACACACACACACACACACACAGGAACACACGCCTGCGCAAACATTCACAGGCACACACACATACACACACACACACACACACACACACACATTCTCTCTCCTGCTTGCTCTTTCTCCCTTTCTCCCCTCCCTCTCTGTCTCTCTCTGTCTGTCTGTCTCTCTCTCTCTCTCTCTCACACACACACACACACACTCTTTCCTGCCCTCTCTCCCCTTCTCTTTTTTCATCTCTCTCTCTCTCTCAGACACACATACACCCACACGTACACGAATGCGCGAACACACACGCACACATGCGCACAAGCACACACAGAGACACACAAACACACACACACACCCATTTTCTCTCTCAGTCTCTTTCTCTCTCTCCCTCTAACACACACGCATATTTTCTCTCTTGCTCGTTTGCACACTCTCTCTCCCTCTCTCTGCCTCTCTCACTCTCTCTCTCACACACACACACACACCCCTCCCCCCTCTTCCACAGGCATCCTGGCTGCCACTCCTTCTCTAACAACCACACACACACACGCACATATACATAAACACACATATAAACAAACACGCACGTATGCACACACACACACACACACCCTTTAAACACACACCCCACCCCTTTCACTCAAACACACATCCTGTCTTTCCTTACAGTTAAACATAAACACACACACACACACACACACATCCCCACTGCTAATATTCAAACCAAAAATGTAAAATAACAGACGCTTTTCCTCACATGAATCTTTTTTGCTCCAAAATCCTCCAAGAATGTGCGTTCATCCACACACACACACACACACACACACACACACACACACACACACACACACACGACTCATCACGTGCATCGAGAACGTTCTTAAGCCGGCCTGTTTTTAAGTCACACAGATACAGGAGACAAATCACATTGTAGCCTAGATCAATTTATTTCATCCCATTCATCCACCGTTTCAAATCCTCACATCAATAATAAATAAGTTTTTAAACCATACCATAGTTTCAGAAAAACATAAAGACAACTGTACATCAGTTTGAAGTGTTTTCACAATGCATCCACGATGCCCACTCCAAGTTCTGTTCTGAAAAAAAGAAATCCATATAATAAACTGTGGCTATCAATTTGGAGTAGAAAGTTGCATTCTTCTTTCTATTGTCAATCTCACATCTGTTCATCTTTTTCCATTTCAGCAGTGCCAGGCCAGGTCAGTGTGATACAACTCAATATATGATATTCAAGATTCACTTTACTGTCTGTTCATTTTTCCTTCCTTTTCAATAAGTTGTTATAATAGTGCCGTACCCGCCTCTACAACGTCCCATTCTGTATGTTTTTCAGAATGAAACGGAGGAGACTGGTGTTTAGGTGCTGATCTGAGCTCATGTTGTTTTACTTGACCTGACCATAAGAGGAGGCTTCTCACTCCCAAAGGCAGGTTTCGTGTAAGACACCAAGGAAAAGGTTTGGGCCACAGTGATGTAGGGGAATATAAAACATATTTGTCAGCTCAAAGATTAAGTCTGGCTTTAGTCTCTTCCTTTGGTAACATTCTAATGAGGCCAAATCTGCATCCAGCAAGACAACCTGTGATGTGAATTGCACACATAAAGCCACATTTGCGGAGCAGACATATGAGCGGCTCTACCATAAACTCAAAATGACAGTGAGACAATTCAGAGAGAAATCCATATATTAATTTATCTTTTGAACATTGGGGGAAAAAAAGCGGGTTAGACAGTCTTAATGATGAGAATCCCTCCGTTGTTGTGATAACTGTAGCGCCAGTGGCAGTTTCCCAAGATTCCTGCTTCTAGACAGATGCGATGGTAACCCGATCCCAGCTTTGTGCTTAGAGCCAATTGTCTACAGCTAGCACTTTCTACACCAGAGGTCATGAGCGAGGGCACCTGGTGCCACAACCAGACTACAGTCCAACCTTACAGGAGTCACACACAGTATGAGTGTTACAAAAGAAGAAAACAAGAAATGTTGTGGAAATCAGCTACACAAGAAATTAGGGATGCACCGATACGGTTTTTGAGGGCGATATCTGATATTTTCTCACCCATTATCGGTCGCTATGCATTTTTATAAGAATCTTAGTAGAAATGCAGGTGCAAAACATGAATATCTTAAGATAATTAAGTGGTTTCTAAACAAAAGACCATGTTAGGTATATTCTGTTGCCAATTTGACAGCTGTATTAAGTGACACACTCCTAGAAAAAAAGGTCACAAGAATGTCTCTTCCACAATCAGCCAAATATCGGCAGTAAAAATAATTTTGGACCGATACCGATATTGCTTTTTAAAGCCGATATCGTTAAGTCTGCTGATATCAGTGCATCCCTACAAGAAATCAAACAATTAAATTTGCCAGGAATGTTATTACATTGCAGTACCTTCTGTGGTCTGTAGGAGGAGCTAGTACAGACTAAAAAAAAATGTCTGTCTGCTTCTTCTACATCTTGATCCATGACTGACATGTTATGTGTGGCACAAGCAGAAAACCTGCAGGCTTTGATATAAAGCCATTGGAACCCTTTAAATATCCAGTATCCAGTTGGCCCTTAGAGCCACTGTCCAGTCCACAGCTCTGACCCGTCCTGGTCCGTGGCCTCTTTAATCAACCTACTGAAAACACAGAACTGACCCGGTAAATCCCTTTGGAAAGGAGTAAAGAAAGAAAATGTATGCTCTGTCAAAGTACAGCAGCCAGTTCACCATCAGTCGATGAAAAAGAGCATAAGAGGAAAGAGGACACTGTTCACCGTAATACATCCCAGTCCATATCCAGCAGTCCAAATGCAATACTTGTAATATTGCATTTTCATTGAACCAAAAAAAAGCACTCCACTCCAAAGCATTATTAGATATTTAGGATGTATTTTCATGCTTGACTTAGTAGATGCTTTAAAGATGCAGCAGATAGCATTTGCAGATCTGGATCTTATTTTATTAGGGGTCAAATTTCATCTGGAAATTAATCATTGTGACGAGGAAAGGCAATATCGAATGACCAAATGTATTTATGTTGCATTTCAGCGACAACATTCAGTTATCGTTCGGAGAAGCCTGCATCAATCAAACCTCACACAAGTGTGTTTACACTCCCAGTGAACCTACCAACAGTTGGTCAACCCACAAATACTTAACAGTGTGTGATGAGGGAAACGTTAACTAAATAACATCTAAACACCTCAATCTAAAAATGGAACCACAGCATGGGTTTGCTCACTTTATCTCACTTCTTACTTTATTCTCTTCCATTCCTTGTGCATCCATCTCCCTAACTCCAGGCTCCTGTCCACTTTGTGTTCCACATTATCATGGATCCCATCAGTTATGTGGGAAAGACCTGTCTATGTAGAATTCAATCCCAGCTGAGGCTTCAGCCATCTTCTAAGACATCAATCTGTTTCTATGGCCAATGCCAAATTAATACAGACTGAGATGGACTTGTTGCTGGGATGAATTTCTATGTTTCTGGATGATCAGATTCCCGCTTAGCTAGATGTTGACGGTTGCCTTGCAAGTCGCAGCCGTACACTGAATGGATGTTTCAGTTGATTGACACATAATTATTTTCAACGGACTGACTTCAAATCAGGAATGGGTTCAGATTGTGTATACTGATGTAGAAGATGACTTTTGGGGACCCACTTCTTGCTCCAGGCTGAATAGCTTCACCTGGTATTAAAAATGTATCTACTGCATCTTTAACGCCCCAATAAACATGACTCCTCAAAACAGCGGGCAATTTCCTGTTATTTTCACCAAGTAACGAAATCAGAAAATGCAATCAGAATCAGACTGTGATGAACTCTTTCTTCCATCAGTTAAGCCTGCAGACGTCATCTATTTGGACCTTCAGTGTTGTGCCTGCACTTCACTCGCTACATCTTGCTTCCTAAGCTCTGTGACACGATTCCCCCATGCTCACATTCCTAATAAAGTGCCCCGAAATATTACAAAAACTACAAGAAGCTGGGCTAATCTGAGATAATCAGCATTAACGAGGACAATTAAGGGAGGGAGGAAGGAAGGAAGGAAGGAGGGAAGGAAGGAAGGAAAGAAGGAAGGATAATAAATCTATATAGGCAATGGCATATTGTAGCCACTAGAGGGTGCTGTTACATAGATTGTTCTGTACAGACTGAATGCCACCAGGAGGGGGAATCAGCATGGAATGATTAACAGCCATGCTATTCAGAGCTACAGTCTGGTTATGGCACGAATTCAAATGTTCTCATTTTCATCAGAATGCGTCCCTTGCTGACTGCTTCCTTCGTCAGTCACACTGGATCCTGGCTGTTCATATAGAATAATAATTTCAAATGGGCCTGAGGAGTGATGCGTGTGCAAACAGTAAAAAAAAACCAACGTGATGTTAGTGGTAGCATCACTGTCCTTTCCTTTTTGAGTCTCTCGGCTTTAGAAGCTCTCACCCAAAGTGCATATGAATTATTCTATTGTTTCCTCAAAACCAAAAATGTGAACGAAAGAAAGAAAGAAAGAAAGAAAGAAAAAGAAAGAAAGAAAGAAAGAAAGATCAACAAATTTAACGGACAAACATTGCTACAAAACTCCTCTGAATGAGAATGAAAAGCTATGGACTTAGCAAACTAACACTGAATCCAAATGCAAGTCTAGAATTCAAGTTGTACTGCAAGTAAATATAAAGTAGATTGTGAATGTCCACTGCAACCGTTAGCAGCGAGTAAAGCCGCGTCGGACTGAAAATAAATTTGTTCCAACCAACATTGTTATTTGCTACGATAACTATGGTTATTGTCTCTCTCTCTCTCTCGCTGTCAAAAGCCTCCTTTCATTTACATGAGTCTCCATGCCCTAGCAGGCGAAAATAATCCCACCTACTCATCTCCCTCTGTCAGCCGGGATCTCTTCTCTCTCTCGGCGGGCCATTATCACTCATTCCTTTCTCTTTCTCTCCACCCCGGCCCCTTTCTCGCTCTGACCCCAGCCGCACACCTCGCTCCGCTCTCATCTCCCTCGTCCCTTACATCCCTTTGCCCTCCTTCCCCTCTCTCTAACCTCTTCTTCTCTCTCATTATTCCTCTTCACCCACACACACACACGCACACGCGCGCGCTTCTCACTTCTCCATCTCATCTCCGAGCGCTTCTCTTCCTCCTGATCCCCCCGCTCCTCCCTCGCTCCCTGGCTGCGGCGGAGGGCAGGGCCTGCAAGGTGGTGATTGCCGTCTTGGTCCAGTAGTCCAGCTCTTTGAAGATCCGGTATATCCACAGCTTGACCTCGAACAGGACGGTGGGACGGTCCACCTGCCGACGGGATGGGGAAGGAGAGAAAGGAGAGAGAGAAAGAGAGAGGGGGGGAGAGCAGACTGAGCTCTGCCTTGCAGGACAATTCCAGTGTGATTTGAGATTCTGCTCATTTTTTTCCACATTTTCAATCCCCATAATGTGAATTGTGAGTTTTTACATGCGTGTGCCACGATTAAAGATATTTTAGTTCAAATCAGTTTTGTCATACCCCTCTGTCTCATTCACTCCCATTCAATTCCAAACAGCATAGAAAAAAAACTCTGGAGACTTCCAATTCAGTCCATGAAGGTAATCCATCACTGTGAATGAGAGGCAATTGCAAGACAATTGCATTCTGCACAGTTGCATCTGAATGCTAATATCAGGCTATCAGCTTGTTGTTTCGGTCACAGTTTCATGTTAATGCTCGCATTCGGGAACACTGCAAGATGAGGGTGTCTTACTTCCATTTCCACATTTCCCTCTACAAAATTAAATTTTCAACCAATAGCGAACGCTCTCTGCAGCTACATTAGGACACAGATTCTGTCAGTCACAACCCATTCAAGCCAACAGACAAACCAAAGCAAGACGCTTTCATCAACTATAGGCCATAGAGTTAAACGGTAAATAAAGCTTGATTTAACAGAACCTATATTAAAAGTTTTGACTCTGAAAAACAACTGAGACGAGGAGAAAATAGCAAATATCTCTTGATGTAATAAAAGCACTGGAAAACGATCTACAGTGTAAAACAGTAAGGGAATGCAGGAAACAAGCAAAATCTCCAATCACGCTGGAACTGTCCTTTAATTTCCATCCAAGACTTTTGCCATCATCATCACACCTCTGATGACATCAGCGCCTACCTCTGATCCCTCCAAGCTGGGAGTCAGGACCGCCGTTCCGTCCGTGGCTTTGAGCAGCTCTCCAGTGTTGGCTAAGAGCAGGGACAGCCGGTCCCGCACCGTCTTCCTCTGGCTCTCGTACTCGCCCTTCTCCGCACCGCCCAGCTCCTCTTCTTCTTTGGTGATGGCTCTCTCCAGCAGGCCGCGGCACTGGAGCAGGGCGGAGTGGAGACGCCACAGCTTGTCCCGGGTGTCCAGCTGGGACGAGGGAGGCGGGACGGACACCAGGCGACCGTCGGCCGCCGTCAGGTCCGGGGAGAGGCTCTCCTTCTTTCTCTTGAGGAGGGAAGGAGAGAACAGGAGAAAGAGGGTGAGGGTGAGGAGGAGAAGTGAGAGTTGGGAAGGCATAAGGAGGGAGGAGGAAGAGGAGGAGGAAGAGGATAGGAAAGAAGGGACAGGATGTGGAAAGCGGGGTGCAGGAGTGGGAAAGATTGCAGGAAGATGATGAGGAATGCTTACTCATCAAGCGCTAACCGCACTGACGTCAATTTCTTTTCTTTTTTTTTTACAGCAATTTGGCACCACAGGTCATAGGCTGTTGGGAAATAAGACTTGATTTAATTACTTTAATTCAGGCGCATTCAATCTGCTTCTGACAGTAAAATATTCTCATCACCGGAAAAAAAACACCCACCTCTCCTTTGAAGAGAGGGATTTGTGTTGACAGATTTCCAATGAGGATTTAATAAGTCACTGTGCAAGAGTTAAAATTGAACTAGTTGAAATGACATGTTTGGTTGAGCAAGCAATTATGTCGCTGACAGACACAGGGGGACAAAAGTGAGCAGATTTGCAGGTGCGGCACCATGTTAAATCTACTGTATATCTGCCTTTGAAACACAGCAGAGAGCCATTACATGATGACGACATGTGCATGTACTCTCTCAGAACTGCTACATTATTATGACGAACCTGAAATTATTACTAGAATCAGCTGACTAATCGAAACACAGCATTCTGATGGTTCACTTGGATCGGATTGTATTTGACTAACAAACTATTGCCACACTCCAGCAGGCGCTGCGGTTCCTCAGCCTCATCTCGACTAGCTCAGTGGGTTGTGAACCCCCGGAGGCTTCACCGTGACATTATACCGAGGCGTTAATGTTTAAGCCTGTGTGCAAGTTAGTACCAGCGTGATACAAGTGGCCCAATCTGACCTGCGTGCCTCTCCGAGAGCCACGGGGGGAAGCGGTTGTTTACTGCCTAGAGTGCAAAGGAAATGGGATTCAGGCAGTTAGGGACACCCTGGGGACCGATAACGTAGCCAGAGACAATATTCTCATACATCATCGTGAATTATGATAATGCGGTAAAGCTCTGAAAATGATTTAAAATGTATCAAACTAATGATGTAAATCAGTGTTTTCCCACCCAATGAATAGGCAAGGGACACCCCGCCTGGAAAAGATATACTCTGCCTGACAAAATTCAATTTGCATTGGTTTCAATGGAGACTAAGCTAAATCCTGTTACAGAGACAATTCCACCCAGCCAAGGGAAAGAAAAAACTTTTGGAGGAAACAAGGACGTATATAAATTTCTATCTGACAGTCTGACAGGCTAACAAATATTTAATCATTTCATTGTGTGCTCACTGGGATGTATTCTGCACGTCAGCCGTAGGGCTACAGCTATATTGTCAAAACACTATACCCCACACTATCAAGGCATTGCAGGCTGTGCAGGCTAGATATGAACTGTGTGCCGTGTCTATATTGTGTGTCATTTACAGGATGCGTCTGCTTGCACTTGCAATGACAAGCAGGCCTACAGAACTGTGTCAGGAGAAGAAGACTGCAGCGGAAATGAAGGATAAGAAGAGGATGGATGGAAGAAAGGTCAAATCCGGAGAGTTGTGGATAAAGTTACATTCCAGGCCGCTCCCTTTCGCTCCTGGCGAGACACATGAAAGGAAGGATGAGGTGGTGAGCTGGCAGGACACCAAGACGTTTTAATAACCAGTAGCTCTCTCTCTCTCTCTCTCTCTCTCTCTCTCTCTCTCTCACACCTATGGGCAAAGAGACGCAGGCTCGTGGAAAAGAGATGAGGGCGACGTGCCCAGGCACTGATGAGCCGGTGCCAAGAAAAACGCCCACCTCTGTCATTCCAAATGAGCCCCCCCCCCCCCCCAACCCCCCACCCCCCTTCTGCATTCCTACCCCCTGCTGTCCTGGACATAATCTCTCTCCCTCTCTCTCTCTCCTAAACACTCTCTCACACACGTACACACACACAGATACACACATTCTCCCTCTCTCTTATCTCTCTCTTGCACGCATCCTTTTCTTTCTTTCTTTCTTTCTTTCTCTCTCTCTCTCTCTCTCTCTCTCTCTCTCTCTCTCTCTCTCTCTCTCTCTCTCTCTCTCTCTCTCTCTCTCTCTCTCTCTCTCCCTCTCACACACACACACCTTCTCCCTCCCTGTATTTCTCTCTCTCTCTCACACCCACACAAACGGTTGCGTGCATATACACATACAGCCACACACATGCCCACACACAGACACACTCATGGCTGTGTAGACACACACACATACACACACACACAAAATCTATTAATTTTCCATTCAACCTTGGCCTATTTCTCTCTCTTTTACGGCACTCTCTCAGACTCAGACTCGGGCTCAGTGAAATCACACTGTGATCTGTCAGTTTGCAGACAGTGGAAAATATAAGCTGCTGTACTCACAAAAAGTTCCAACAACAGGCCGCATTCATGGTGCAGCTGCTCGGCAATAGCAGCAGCCCTGGCCGCCGTGGTCCGGCTCGGTTCCGGGCCAGTCGTGCCTCTGGTCCGCCTGTCTGCCATGGGACTCTGTGCTGGAAACACTCAACGCGTGCACTGGGAGCAGGAGAGCAACAGGCCGGCCCCTAATATACAGCAGTGTGAGCCCGCTTCATCCCAGCAGCACCGGATTCCTGGACATGGTTCACTTCAGGCTGCCCTTCCGATCCTCGCGCTGAAACCCGGCCAGTGTTTATTAATTAGGGGCCAAGCCGTCTCCTGCGTTTCGGTAAAATGAGTTCCCCCGTTTCCCCGACCTTAACTACTTTACTGTTAGTTACTTGTGTTACAGCGTGTCGCCGTTCAACTCCGCCCTCTCCCCGGGGAACCTGATGCCAGGCACTAGGAATTTAAAAGCGGGGGCGGTGAGAGGCAGAGGGCGGAGTTCATCAACTCGTTATTTATTCATGAGGAGCTTATCTGATTTACTGGTAATGACAAAAGTGAAGAGAGTCGAACTTAAGCAGGTTATGGAGGTGTATTCAAATTGGCTATGTGCCACTCTTATGAAAACAACAATACAAACATCACAGCAAAAACTAAAAGTCCCTGTAGGGAATATTATAGTGACACCATAAAGTATGATAAAGTCACTATTACACATTTATGACTATCACGGACAAAATAGTAAACTATAGGAATATTATAGAGATGTTTCCTTAGGATTGCTCCACTTTAAGGGAGCTGTCAAGCTTACTGCCAGGACAGGATTAGCAGCCTTGTTGTTGCAGATAGTGAGGACAGGTTGCCTACAGTGTATCCCTTCAACAGCTGTCTCTAAATTGGAATAGATGGTTCGTTTAGCTGCATATTATATGAATTTTAGCCTCAAAGCTATCCGAAATTAGAGCTAACTATATGTAATAACATTACCTTATTGAGTTTAAGAGTTCCTTTAGATGACATTACCGATTTACAGCAGGCAATTTGTAATCCTCCCTAGGCATCTCTAACCAGAAATCACTAGAATAAATAATAATAGGGACGTATAGTGCGTCTGTGATACTCACTAGTGAGTTTACACTGACCTTGTTGTAATTTATTGTTTTTTGGTATTACTAAATTATTTTTTATGGAACGTTTTTTGACATATAGCAAAGTTTTTCTGTGATATTTATATATTATACTCCTGAAATACATTATAGGATTACTGTAGTTCTTTTTCATAAGGGATATCATCTTACATGGTAGAAAATTGTAAAAACTGCCACAGTATCCAACTCGTTACCATGTAGACGTAAATAGGTAACAGGTGCAGTATGTGTGCTGTTAAATTTTAGCTTCAGTGGTTAACGGTTAACTGTCATGATGCAGCTCATAAGCATGCACTGGCACAGTTAACTTGTGGTTGACGGTCATAATTTTTAAACCCTGTATGACTTAAGGGTGTAATACCACGCCTGCGCTCTAGGTGGCAGTGGAGGCACGCGTGTATGTAAACACTGAGCCGCTGCTAAACTACCGTAGCTAACGTTAGTTGATTTAAAGATATTGGGAGCTCGGATGTTTCTACAGAGGAGGAAATAAGACCGAATTAAATGTTTTTCCACTGCATTATTATGGCAACTTCAGCTGTTTAATATCGTATGCGAGTTTTCCCAGAGAGAGTACTATCGGGTTTTATTTTTGATACCAAGCTAACAAGCTAGCTAGCTTAACTTCAGGTGATCTCACTGACATGAACTCTCTCGTTGGCTACGGAGTGTCGTCCGAGTCTGACAGTGAAGGGGATGTAGATGATGTAAACAACGGAAAAGTTGGGTAAGTATCCACTTCAAAAAGCATTTGCAGTCGTCTAGCTTACATATTATAGCATATAACTTAAGTCAACACATTGCTAGTTAAATGAGTCGACATACCGGTAGGTTGGTGCTCTTTCTCCTGTCCCAGTCTAAACCAAATCCTGAAACTCCCCCCCCCACCCCACCCCCTCTCTCTCTCTCTCTCTCTCTCTCTCTCTCTCTCTCTCTCCCCCCCCTCTCTCTCTCTCTCTCTTTCTCCCCCTCTCTCCCTCTCTCTCTCTCTCTCTCTCTCTCTCTCTCTCTCTCTCTCTCCCCCCCCTCTCTCTCTCTCTCTCTTTCTCCCCCTCTCCCTCTCTCTCTCTCTCTCTCTCTCTCTCTCTCTCTCTCTCTGTCCCCTTTCCTCTGAAGTTCTGGGAGGGAGCTGGGTGATGGAGCAGCAGCCGCCAAGAAGACCCGCAACTTCCTGCTGGAGTCTGGCTCAGCTTCCAGTGAGTCAGGTAGTGAATCAGAGGCCGAGGAAGAGGACACGGAGCCGTCTCCTCCACCACCATGTCCCCCGGCAGCAGCAAGAGCACCAGCAGCCGCCCCTGCTGCGCCGTGCCGGCCCACCCTCCCCGCTCCCTCCCTGAGCTCCCTCACTCCCAACAAACTGCCCCCTCCGCCTCTCGGCGCCTGCTCTGGCAGCAGTGTGTTTGCCAACCCCTTCAAGGCTCAGGCAGACCAGAAGCTCAGCGCTCTGCAGAAGCACGTCCCCCTCACAATGCACGCCAAGCCCTCCCAGATAGGAGGCAAGAGTATGTGTGTGGCGTACAGGAAAGACGGGAGGTGCAGGTTCGGGATCAAATGCAAGTTTGCTCATGACAGTGACCTCCAGACCTCAGTCACTCCCAGTGACTTTCACCCCGCTGCGGGCGATGAAATGCCAGCTCAGGTTGACTCCCATGCTGGAGGCTCTGGGATCCCCCACCAGGAGACAGAAGAGGGAGAGACGGAGGGGCAACAAGGGAAGAAGAGGAGGGTAGGATTGAGTAACACCTTGATCCCTCCCAAACGAGCCATGAAGCAGTATGCTACACAGAGGAACAGAGAGCGCCTGAATATGTCCTGAGGGATGTCGTATAAGCTATGACACTGCCCCATAAGCAATACAGTGATAGTATGTAAGGGATTACATATGTGCTCCGAGTGTGTGTGTGTCTGTGTAGAATTTGTGTACTTCCACCGTAGGATGAATTAACGACTCAGGCATTCTCTCTTTGTGTTTGAAAAGTTCAGGAGAAAAATAAATGTGGTGGTGTGTGATGTTTTGTTCCCCAAAAGGAATACACTTTCTCTAAATGTTAAGACATTTATTTACATCATATAAATGAACAGTTTTTGTGTCTGCTCTACCACATGTCCTACATCACAAATCAGAAGGGTGTAGATTCAATGTTGACACGTGATCAGGGGTTCCTACATGTTTTTGCTCATCAAACTACATGACTTTTCAAGGACTGTTCCGTGACTTAGTGCAATTTCCATGAACTAATTAGATTACTGTGCTTTCCATTACTTTTTGGGTGTATATCTGATTTGAATGTCCCAAGGTCATCGTTTGGCTACCTACAACTACCTGGAACTTGTATGAGCAGGAAATCCATTATGCCGGTTATTATTCCTTCACGGCCAATTAAATCTACCAGCAGCCGAGCTTGACGGTAAACATTTGCCCAGCAGCAGAAAGGACGGTGAAGCAAGTTTCATGACATTACCAAAACCTTTAGGATATCCATAATTTTTCTTATCTTTTCCAGGTCTGAAACAACTTTTTCAGTCTATGACTTTTCCAGGTTTTCAAATGTTTTGTCTTTTTAGATTAGTTTTCTGTTATGTTATTTTCTTTAAACCTTGTGGAGCACCTTGTAACAAAGTGTTTTGTGTTTAAATTGTTCCATAAATAAAGTTGACTTGATATTATTGTAGGAACCCTGATGATGCCACACATTAAGTCTAAATTGATGTGCTGTATTTTACTTGGAGATATGCTATATTATTGCATAATAGCATGGGCTTTGCAATAGTGCAACATATCGTCCTAGAACAGATTTCAGCATCAATACACACACTCACGTAAAAGGCCTGTTAAGTTTAGAGGACTAACATTATTTCACTTTATGTACAAAGGCAACAACTTACACATACAGACACACATACATATCTTTCCCTGATACAGATAAATCTAAAAAGCTACCAAAGGGTGACTATGGGTGAATAGTACATAATATACTGGTGATCCTACATGTATCTCAAACATTGCATTACAGTATATAGGGTCACTGATAACATAGTTAGCCTCTATCTATGCGCACCCTTCCTCTTTTACATGAGTGCCTGTTGCACGCGTCCCTCGGTGCTGTCAGTCAGAACTTCCCAGAACTTGTCCCGTCTGCTCCCAGACCACGCCCCCTTCCCCCACCACGTCCGTCTGCTGGAGGGAGTTGGCTGACGGAGAGGAGGAAGACAGCACTGATGTGTCTAGAATAAAGCTTTCCCCGTTGGTGGAGCCTGGAACCTGGGACGGGGAGAGAAGAGGAGGGCTGGGGGTGGCAGTCTGCAGGGTCTGAAGCTGCTGAGGGGTGGCGAGTATGGGGATCTGCTGAATGTGGGTCTGGGACTGGCTGACAGGCTGGAAGGTCATGTGGAGGATTTGTGTTTGGCCCTGCTGCTGCTGCTGCGAGGAATATGACTGAAGGGGCAGCTGCTGCAGCTGGGGTTGGTGCTGCGTCACCACCGAGCCGGAATGGAGGGTCAGCTGCTGGATTTGGGGCTGCTGCTGTGACTGCTGAGCGGCCTGCACGAACTGGAGGGGCATCTGGAGCTGGAGGTGGGTCTGCTGCTGGCTGTCGGCGGGCGAAGGGGGGTCGATGGGGGACAGGGCGATGGTCACTGGCACCTGCATGGTATGGAGGCTCTGGTCTTGACCCAGCAACACCACCTGGTGGCTCACTTGTTGGGCCACTTGACCCATCTGGGACACCTCAGCCACTTGTGCCACCTGCTGCCCGACTTGCCCCACATGGCTCATTTGCGCCACCTGCCCGGCCTGCCCTACTTGGCTCACGTCCAGGCTGGCAACCTCCGCTTGCACAGGGTTTCCCTGCAGTTCCAGCAGGGAGGCGGGGGTTGTGATGAGGGCGCCAGCGTTGGCTGCCAGGGCCTCGGCGATCAGTACCTCCGGGTGACTCTTGGCTTTATGGGCCACCACACAGTCCTTCTTCTCAAACTTCTTGCCGCAGATGGAGCAGGAGAACTGATAGGTGGCGTCAGCATCGTGCTTCTTCATGTGCCAGTTGAGAGAGGCCTTCTGGCGACAGGTGAAGCCACAGATCTCACACCTGTTACATGGGACAGGCAGGGATAAAGGAGTGAGGAAGTGATGCTAAGATAAGAAATGCAAGTCAGTAATCTAGGAAAACGGAATATTACGAATGTCTGAACTAAGAGAGCAAATGAACGAGGTAAATTATGAAAAGGGAGGCACTAACTGAAGGGGCTTCTCTCCTGTGTGGATCATGCGGTGCACAGCCAGGTTGTGGGAGCTCTTGAAGGCGCGAGCGCAGAACTCGCAGATGTAGTCCCTCTGGTCTGGAATCACAAAACAAAGTACTGATGTTCTCCATCTACATTCATTTTTAAAAATAACAAAAAGTGAATTCATGTTTTGTGTATGTGTGTACCTGTGTGGTGCTTTGCATGACGCAACAGCTGTTTCTGTAGTCGGAAGAGCCTTCCACAAGAAGGGTGAGGACACACATACTTCTTCTTGAGCAAGTGCTGGTACTTAATATGGTGCTGAGTGGAAAAGGAAACATATAAACAAAGAGAATATTAGAGACTGTTAGATGGAAGGGGAAGATAAAACACAAATCTGTCAGTGTAAAATGTTTATATAGCAAAGGCTGGGCTTCTATGAACTGTATTCCAACTGACAAAGAGTTTTCATGGGGATTATGTGGTTGCCATGACGGACCTGTAGGTAGCGAGGATGAGCCAGGACTGTGCCGCATCCTTCCATCTCACAGCGCACATACTGCACCGGGGGCTTCTTCCTGTGTGGGCGGGACACATCAATGAAATGTTACACTGCTGAAACCTAAATACTAGATAACTATCAAGGTCTTTTGTCAAATTTCACATGCCCACTAAAAAAAAAAAAAAAACATAGGTGGATACGGTGTGCCATTCCTCCTCTATCATCTCCATCACCTGATCAAAGAGGAGCCAAGGAATCGTGTAAAAACCTCTGAGATAAAAACCAAAAAGAGACATCAATTTCACCTTCTCTTTGGCAGCCGTGGAGCTTTCTCATCTTTCTTTCGCCTGCGTCTCCTGACACAGAAAGAAAGAATTGAAATGAAATTCATCGGCTTATAATGGAAAATCTCAGCATGGTTCTGTTAAGATACAGAATACAAAAGCCAGTATGAAAAGGGCTAAGGCTCATAATGCAGCTTTGGAACCACACATGTTCAGATTGAAGCTGGAATCAGCAGGAGAGAATAGTGCTGTCCCAGGATGAAAGGTTTGGCAGTATGTCACATGCAAAGTGAGAATCAGAGAGCAAAGGTGCAGCTGCAGCTCATGATCGACGTGTGTGATGTGAACGCGCCCCAGTGACAATCTTCCCTACTCGTTACACACGGACCGGTTAGTGCCGTGCTTACTTCCTGGGTGCGTCCGGGTCCTCCCCCGTTTCCTCCTCCAGCTTCACCTCCTCCTCCATGCTCTCCAGGTTGTCTGAGCCTTCGATCTTTATCTCTGCAACCTCCTTCTCTTTTGCCGGTGCTTTCTCTTTCTTCTCCTTCTGCCTCGGAGGGGCCCTGCGCTTTGGTTTGGGGGCGTCTCTGACAGAGCAGAAAGAGAGAAATCCAAGGATTGAGCAACAAAAACAAAACACTAGTGCCTCAGTCTGTAGAGTAAGTGTTTTGTATATGGAAATCTCACACACATAAGACACACACACACACACACACACACACACACACACAACCTCTCAGCCTTGGGGTCGTAGCTCTGGTCGTTCAAGTCGTCTCTGAAGGGAACATCTTCATCGCTGCTGAGGCCCTCTTCCACACCGCTGAAAAATAAACAATCTCCTCAAAACAGGAATTCCCACTTCCCGCACAGGGTCGAGTGATGCGTTTGGGTTTTTTTTCTCTACCTCTGACTCTGCGGCTGGTAGTTGAGGTCGCTTGGGTCGTCCTGAAATGGAGCCTCTTCATCATCCAGGACTGAATCATCAACATCCCCACCTTCCTCCTCCTTCTTCTCACTGGGATAGAGGTGGGGCAGTGGTCATGAAAACAGAACTAAGGTCTCACTCTCATTCACACACACACACACAGCAACATAAGTGCCAAAAGGCCTCTGGGCCATAAAGATGAGAATAAGATATAAACTCACCAATGTGTCATGCAACTCCTTAATAGTTACAACTACTCCGTGTACGATTCTCTCTAAATATTTTTAAATGTGATAATGACCATCTGTGTTGTGTTCTAGCTGCTGTGGCTTTCTATCAGCACATTCCAATATTTCTCATCCTTGCTAGTTTTTCTGGGTTACTGTTTATTACTGTGGGATTATCTATTTCTGGCATCAAAGATAAATATATTGTTGAGAAAATCCTGCACATAGCATCTTTAATGTATAACTTAACCGTACAAGTTATGCCATTTGGTGAATCAATACAATTTTAGCATGGGTGGCCATAATGGGAGTCAAACCCTCAACCCTGGCAGTGTTTGAGCACCACAATATAAGACTGTATACTCACACTTCATGACTGTACTCCTCCTTGGTATTCACCTCTCCATCCACTGCTACAGGAGAGAAAGAGAGAGAAAGAAAGAAGTCATGAACAAGAGGCAAGACAACAAAATGGCTCTTTGCCACTACTTATTTTCAGGATAGACTTACACATTTGTTTAACACGATGCAACATTTGGTAAAACATATGTTTGCATAAAGTATGCAATCATTACAGTGTAGTCTGATGCATTATGTGCATGTAGTTTTAATCTAAGTAATAATGGAACTGAACCCAGATTTAAACTCACATGGCTATACTGAACTTATTTGCTACACTGAAGATCCTGAAGACCCTGGATCACAACCTTCCAATAGTAAGAGAACGGGTCTAGACTTCACAGTTGTTTTTTATAGTATAAGATGATAGAGAAAAGTAGTCAGCATGATTGTGTAAGTGCTCCTGCTCTGGGATGCTTTGAGACTAGAGGCCCAGATACTGAAGCATGGCAGCTGATTGTCAACAGGCTGCTCACCAGCTGGATTCTCTGTGCCAGGTTCACTCTTACACACGGGCTTGGCAGAGCCCCTGGCCGCCCTGCCAGAGGGGGGTTTGGCACGGGGCTGGGCTGGGGGACGCCTAGAGGGAAGAACTGGGGTGGGGGTTGGGAGGGGCAGAAGCATGCCATCAAACATATGCCATGAGGTGTTGTAGAGGCATGTGCAGACACACACATCCACACACACCAACACTGTTTCAATTACACATATAATCCAAATACACCTGTAATCCCATAGGCAGCGGGTGACGTTTAACTTCAAATGCAGCACAAGACACACCAAGAGTTTTGTATTTAACATTTCTGTTTGTTATGCAATATGAGGCAGATTACCTGGAGCATCTGTGGCAGGTTTCTTAAGGTCCCCTGAGCTGCAGGGGGGAGACAGAGGAGAGAGATTAGAAAAACTAATTAATTAAGTTTATTATTCCATAGAGTGGCACACCTTCATTCATGCACACCTCAGACAGATGACACTAGGCATACAGAAGTTGCAGCTTGCAGCATCCAATGAAAAGCTGGCAAATTGGAAAGCCAGGTGAGTCTTACCCCACCCTCCCCATACAGGACTATAGAAAGGGGACGAGCTATCCTGAAGGCGTGCTTTTGACAGGACCTGACCCCACCGACAAAAGCTACAAGTTCATGTCAAGCTGCGGCCCAGGCCCGGTGTGTTAGAAACAGCAGTGTAGTGGCCAAAACTAGTGAGTCAAAACTTACTCTTTCGCCTGGAGGCTGTCACCTGCGACCTCTCCGTCTGGCTCCGCCGAACCTGCAGATTCTGCGGTTTTCCTCCGCCTGGAGTTGGAAACTTTCCTCCGCTTGGTCGCGCTTGTGTCCGGGCTCGGTTCGTCCTCGTCGTCGCTCTTGCTGTCCTTCAGCCAGGCCGGCACTGCCCTGGTCGACCGGTCTCGCAAAACCCTGCCGGAGCTCTGGGGGCTCGGCGCGGCTCCGTTCACGTCCGGGGAGGCGGAGACGCCGGACCTCGGACGGCCCGCTCCCCGCTCTCTCAGCCCCCTCCGCGGGGTGACGGGTGTACCGGTCGCCGGGGTTTGCTCGGCGGCCTTGTCCTCCACCGGTTCTTCCCCTGTACTTACATCCCCGGTTCGGTCGCCGCCCGGCTCCATCACCGTGTGGACCCTTCTCCCCTACCGCAGATTCCGCACACACTTGAGCAGGTTTACTTGCAATTTGAGGAAAAACGGAACCGATCTGGTTTAAAGACGTTTTGATTGCAAGAGGCCTTTACCCAACAGTGTGACATATTTCACAGAATGCGTTGGGTTCGTCGCAAATTATATGCTTAAATGTATTGATTATAAATTGAAAACTTTTCTTAATTATCTATTCAGTAATAAACGGATATAATTTTAAAGAAGCAGACACTATTTTCGCGTTCTTAAAGCTATAGTAAACCTACTTATTCGCCCGGGCCTGGAGCACAACCATTTTGTGCGCTTTGTTGCGTCTCCTTTAAGCCAAAAATAAAACCAAGGTTAGATTCACGAGCGGCAACGCATTTTAGCACCTGAAAAAAATCATGTGGATTTCCTCTCGTATTCGACAGAACGAGTCGGCCGAGCTACGTGGTTCATAGATCTGCAGAAAGAGCAGCAGCTGTGCAAAAGCAGCACGCGCATAGATGGTTGTCCGCAGCATTATGGGAACTGTAGTGCCGTTAGATCAACACAGCTTGGACCTTGATTTAACGCGATTGATGTTTGTTTTGTGTGTTATTTTAAAATGGCACTTGAAAACAAATAAGCACATAATATATTAGACTGCATACAATTGTCAATGCAATTCCTTCAGCATGACTAATAATAATAATAATAATAATAATAATTATTATTATTATTATTATTATTATTATTATTATTATTATTAATACAAATAATACAATTCATGGCAAAATTGAGCCATCAACCTTTTCAGACATGCAGAATGTGTGTCCATCTCACTCACTCTCTCTCTCTCTCTCTCTCTCTCTCTCTCTCTCTCTCACACACACACACACACACACACACACACACACACACACACACACACACACACACACAAATCAGCTGAAAATGACTATTTTCTTTCAGCCCGAAATTACTCAAGATTCCCCGTTCAAAAACGTGTCTCTTGTTGATGTTGCTTTGTAGAACATGTTATGTGAACTAACGGTTCAGTTATTCAACTTCGAGACTCTAAATGTGATTCATAATGTTTGAAATGCTTCCTAATAATATTCTGCAGGACTGTGGAGCTAACATGGCTGCCGCTGAAAAACTGCACTGTCCAGACACCACAGCTCCGCTTCAGGCTGATGAAGTGTGTTTGCCACTAGATGGCAACGTTGTCGCAAACATTGAACACCCTTCTGATGGCACAAATCCTCCTTAACCAGGCTTCAAATGTAATTCAATCTTTCTCCTGCCACCCATCCATATAATAAAGTACGTATGCTCTTGTTATCTTTATCATAGCAGTATGTTGGAGATTATATTCCTAACACATTAAGCAATTTGGAAGTAAACCCACTCTTGGTCGGCTCTTCTATATAGTTGGACATAGCTGCAGTAGTCTATTACAGTTACGCAGTGTGGGCCAAACCTCTTATTAACCATACATTGACAGAGGTGTGACCAAGTCAACTTTGCTCAAGTCCCAGGTCAGTCTCAAGTCTTGAGGCACAAGTCTCAAGTCTAAATGTGCAAGAAGTCAAGTCAGAACAAATCAAGAGTCCAGTACCAATTTAATATCTTAAAGAAAACTAAATATCTAGGACTTTTCAATGCAATATGGTTTTAATAGTATAAAAACTTGGTAAGTGGATCATAAATGTGGTTTCTATAATCAGTTTCAACTTCAATAATTTCAATAGTTCCATACAAATTGGCAAAACAGAATTTAAATTCAGTTGTCTGGTGGAATAAATCTCTTCTCAAATCACTTTCAATCACTTTCAATCAAAGTCATTTGTATCTTTTGAGAGTTAAGAAACCTTTGCAAGTCATCAAAGTAAAGTCATCAAAGTAAAGTCCCAAGTCAGCAGAACCCAAGTCAATTCTCAAGTCTTCTCTTCATACATCAAGTCAAGTGTCAGGCAATTCCAATTCTTACTCTAGTCCAAGTCATGTGACTCGAGTCCCCACCTCTGTACATCATAATGAAAACACTGCTCTGTGGTGACACTTCCTACAAACCACCATGCGGGGGTGGAGAAATGGTTGAGGTGGCTTTACTGTAAGTGTGGCTTTACTGTGTGTGTTTACTTCACCCTGTTAATGGTAACAGGTGACCAGTTAGCTGATAGGTGGTGACAAACTCCATGTGCAAACTGTTGACGACACTATACTGCATGTACGCTCTTAAAATCCTTACTATCTTCTTTTGGGGTTAGAGCGTGTTTCCAGAGTAAAGTTGACCTGCCGGAGAGAGGTTTATGAAACATTCACCAAACACTGTGCCCTCTCCTCGTCCCACAACGACACATTGCTTAAGAATAGCTGATGTATGAGGTCAGGGATGGGTTTCCATTCACAAAGGTCAGACTCAAAGTCCTCTGCCTCTCAACACTTCAAGAAACTGGCCCGTTCTGGAATGATCTGTGTAGAGCCCAATAATTATTATATCTGAACTTTTTGCCTAGTTATCTTAAGCAGTTTGATTTAAAACGACAATTTTAGACACTTTTAGATTACATAATCAAAGCTTCAATGCCACAGCGAGGCCTGAGGCGGAGCAGTAGTGTAGAAGAAGACACAATGGATATGACACAAACAGAATGAACGACACAGCATCACATCCTTTTCAAAATGCTTTATTTAACTACTTTATCACTATAAATATAACAATGCTGAATAAGCTTCTTTTTTTTTTTTTTTAAACAAACCTTCTGATAGAAAAAAAAAGTCTGCATAGGCCTACAAAGGTACAGCGAAGGGCACATCTTGGCAATAAGGCACACACTAGCAACAGTTTACATGTTAACACCTATCTTCAACTAGGCATGTCTAGCTCCGCACCGCCGCAGCAGGAGGAGGTCGTCAGTCCTGCAGCTGCATGCGGCGCGGGTGAAATGCAGGCAACAGAGAGTCAAGCAGGTGTTCTGAGTGGGAGGCAGAGCAAGAGCGGAGAGCTGGAGGGGACGCAGGCGGCCGCGCTCTGCCGGCTAAGACATGAAGACCTTTCCATAGCTGCGGACTCCTACAGCCAAGACTCACATAGCTCAGCCCTAAACTGTATGTGTCGATAGAGTGCGGCACACACAGGCAGGAGGTTTTGCTCATGGGCTGTGACGCCTGTATGGACCAGGTTCAAGTCTTGGCTGTTGGTACCATTTAGAAGAATAGGGAGGGCAGAGGCCATAACACTATCGCGCTCCCACTCACAACACCAAATCCAGTTCAAAATAGCACATGCTAATAGCATAATACACATAACAAAATAAACAAAACAAAACATGATAACCTTGAATGTTCAAAAACTATTGGACACTTTGGCAAAAAATATTTTTTTCTACCTTTTTTTGTTACTCTGACTTTTATCCCTAAATAAGGTGTATATAAAGAAAAGAAAAAAATGTTTTAGAATATATTATACCTTTTCTTCTCACTTCATACACAACACACGTAATGCATATATTAAATATATCCTGACTTATTGTCATCATACAAGAAAATAATAAAAGCAGTTATCAGCAGTTTATTTTCTAAGTCAAAATCCAGTTTCAGAGGGGAGAGAAGTAGTAAAGTGTTACTTCGAGATGGAAAGAGATGGGACTTAAATGTCTTATTTGCTGTGGTAATATCCGATGAGTTAAGGACAGTTCTTTAAGGAAGACCATTAACTTAGTTATGATCTCACTCACAATCTCAAATTCAAAACCGTCCTCTGCGTTTACAAAAAAAAGTCAAACTCATCCCGTTGTTTTGTGCATAAAATGTAATCTAAAATCAAATAGACCAAGGAGATAATTGGACACGAGCAAACAAACTCCTCTCAAACACAAGGAATAAATAAAAAAGAAGATTGGAATGGAAAATTCCTTTCACTCAACTATTTGGATGGTTTAGAAATACTAGCCAGCGTACAAATGCTTTTCATGCTCTCATATAAAAGAAAAATGGCTGTTTTGGAGTGTGACTTCATGATCAGCAGCTGTGTGCATGCATTTGTGTTTGTGTGTGTTGTAGTACATGCATGGCTACTTGAGTATGTTGGTGTGAGGTATTGCTCCAGTTATTCCCAGTCAAATATTACACTTGTTTTCAACACACAGCAGAGTTTAAAAGTGCCTACTAGACATTCATAGGGGTTATTTTTATGTTTTATGCTTTATCCGCGAGGAAACACACAGGCATTGAAAAACACCAACCGAACCCCGTTCACACATGAAATCATGCTCAGTATTAAATATCTCTTCATCTGAAAGTGGCAAATCTCTTGCCTTTTTATAAATACGGTTAAGTGCACCTCGGTCAAGCAGAGTCGGAGGACGAGAAAGAGAGAGAATGACATGCGGAGTGTTAGGCGTCCAGAGAAGAGACTACAGGAGAGAGGTAGCCTTGTCACTTCTGACTGTAGGAACTGAAACCTAGTTTCCTTACTACAAGTCTCACCATGCTAGTACAATAAAACAAATCCGGTTCATCGGAAACATGAATGGAAAAGAAAGATGAACGTCTTTCCTTTCTGTGCCGAACATACAGGCTTCGTTATAAAAGGCACAGTGGAAGGAGATGGAGTAGTAGAGTAGCACATGGAGATGTAAGGCACTGTAAGGCCGAGACAATCTTTATAGTGTGAAGTCGACTGGAGTGTAGCCTTAGCTTTTTTAGTTGCTTGGTGAGCAGTGGCAAACACAGGAGCGTTTTCAGTGACAGTGTGCTCCAGTCCATACAGGAAAATGTCTCTCATTTCTGTCCATATTTGTTCACCTTTCAAGAGTCAAACAATGCAAAAAATAATAATAATGACATACATAAATGAGAAAAAAAACAAGTAATATCAGTTCAGTCTTAGTCTCCTGGCAAAGATCAAGTTAGCACAATATCTAAGGATGGGAAACAAATCTATCTAAGAAAGCCCTCAAGTAGTTGCACATGATGTTACTGTGTATCAAAATGATAGATAAGCCACCTTTGTCACCCATCATTGGCAAAGCTTTCCAGTTGACTTCAGTTTGTTTTCTCTAGTATTTGTTCCCCAAGGAATCTATCACAAAAACATTATTTAGTTGGCAAGGTTTCTTAAAACAGACCAAGATATATGTTTGAAAAGGTTAAAGCAAAGACTTACAAATATGCAAACTAGTTATAGGCAAATAAACACAACACTCATAACCTTCATTTAAAGATAACCAAAAACACAAACAAAACTAAATAAACCAAAAATACCAAACAGGCATCTTTGAAGTATACTCTTTCAACCAGCATGGACGGACAGCATTACCTACATAGAATTCTCTAGAATACTCTATGTTAATGAAAAATACTAAAACAAAAACTTTTAGCATATCCAAAAACAGTTGTCTTCAGTGGTATCCTCTCTGGTCAGTAGTTCTTGTAGTACTTTTTTTTTCTTTCAATTAATTTTGTACTTTTTTTTCTCCCCCAAGGTTTTTTTTTTTTTAATTATAATTTGTAGAAAGTTTAAAACATAGTGTAATGACATCTCTTTCCTACTCCAGAGAACAAATATCACCCCCTAAATAAAAAGAGAGGCCTACAGAGAATAAAACCTTAAATATGTATCTTCTCTTCATAAATACTTGAATGTACCTTCAGTGTTCTTGTTGCCACAGCAACATGGCTGGAGAGAAGCGGGGGGGTGGGGGGGGGGACTGAGTGGTGACTGTTGTTATTGTGAGTTATGCTTATTGTCGGGGGAGAGGAGTGTTAACAGAGACAAGTAGGCTTCCTCAGTGTATGGTTTGTCTTGTTCGTCCGTTATAATTATTCAGTGGTTTCAGTGGGGGATGCTGATGCCGTATAATTAACTGGCCTTGGGTCCAGGATATGCTGAGGCCAATAGGTGGGACAGGTATTAGCCAGGTTGACATCTTTTCAGCATCTGTCACGTTGAACAAACATTCCCTCACAGAGCTCGGAGGTTCACACAAGGTCAAGGAATGTTTAGATGTGATGGGACAAACGGTACATTGTTCAGATGTTGGTGGTTGATCAGTCACAGCCAAGACAGCACGTGTCGCTTATGCTATCTCAGCTTCAGGATCAGTATGTCTGGTAGACATCGTGGATGGGGACCTGGAAGGCCGTGGCAGGGAAGGCCTGCGGCATGGCGTAGCCCGCGTACCCTCCGTACGCCGCGGCCGCGACCGCCGCATTCTTCTGCAGAGCGGCCAGGGCGGCTGTGTTGGCGGCGTAGTTGGTGATGGGGACGTAGCTGGCTCCATACAGGCCACCGGCGGCAGGGATGCGCTGTACGTTATGCGCCATGGCATAGACCGGAGTGATGGGGCGACCCTGGGAAATGCAGGAGAAGGAGGGACACAATAAATTGGGGCAAGGAGGGATTTTCTCACACTGAATTTTGAACTTGATGTACTCAATTGCATGTTTTTAAGCCATGAAAACTTCTTTTTTTTTTGTAAATTATGACTCCATACTGTGACCAACCAACAGTGCACGCACAATAATTTATTGTTGGTCTTACACAAATATCTGCAACACACAGATTTGCCATGAGATGAGGTTGGACTTTCAGCCTCCTTATCAATATAAATTGTTAAACAGTATGTGTGTGTGTGTGTGTGTGTGTGTGTGTGTGTGTAAAACTGTCTGCATCACTACAATAGAACTTTATTGTCAGAAATTTGCTATGATGCATAATACATTTCAGAGAAATCTGACAATAAAGTTCTATCGTATCGTATCGTATGTGCACCTGGAAGGGTGGAGGCGTAGAGACTGCAGGTAGGACGGTTGCGGCAGCAGGAGCGGTGGTGTGTTCAGGGTGCTGCATGGCCAGAGGGTTGATCAGGTGCTCCACTGCATGCATCTTCCCCTCCTCCATCAGCTTGGCTGCAGGAGCCGCACTGAACACTGGGTACTGACCGCCCAGAGTCTGCAAGGCCACTGCGCATAGAGAGACACAAAGATGAGGGCGGGATAATAGGCGGGACGGCTGCAGAGACGACAGAATATAGCGAGGAAATGACACAGATGAGCACATGCATGCACGGATGCTCAAAACAGACACAGGCGTACTTAAGAAGGAAGAAAGATCGATGAAAAAGTGGGGAAAACTTAAGCACTAAAGAAAAACAACAGTTAGAAAGGTTGAAGGATACTATTTAGGCAAGAAGGGGAAAAAATAAGAAGTTACACAAGTTGGTGTTGGGGTGTGATTCGGATTATGATGGCGCTCAACTCTGGATTAACCCCAATGCTCCAACACATACACACACACACACACACACACACACATGCACACACAGCTAACACAACATCACTCATTGTTTCAGATGGACAAAAGTCCTTTCAAACTGGTTGTGATCCTGTGATTCAACACAGACTGGGATTGAGGACCAGATTGGGGTCAAATCATTCCAGAAGGAGCATCAAGAAAATCCACTTTACAAAATGGGCCTCTGATCAGCCACTAAGTGACATGACTAATAGGGCCACATAGTTCAATGCAAAGATTATATTGCAAAAAAGTTAGCCAATCTGGTCGGTTTAGTAACATTTGTGTTGACTTGAAGCTTAAAGGATAATACCGGTATTTTTTTTTTTAATTGTGCCAATCCTCTAGGCTGCCTCTCTCCTTTACATTATTTCTGGTTGTGTCTGCAAAACCTCAGTGTAGTTGGAGATATCAGAGCTTGTTTTCCCCTCAGAAGAAGCCATTTGCTGCCATTCATTTTTGTACAGTATGAAAAACAACTTCCACAGAGTTAGATAATCCATCACAGTAAATGTGAAGCCTTAATTTGGTTTTGTCAAAGATTCTCTTTCATTTTCACAAGTTTTTTCACATCTCGACTAGTGTTTTCATATCAGTGCACACATCATATTACGCTCTGCTTACTGTCAATAATCTGACACCCACAGGAAGAAATGCTCCCAGGAAATAATCCCTAAAAACATGTTGCCTTGTAAACTTTATTGTCATATCCATGTCATCTTATTTGAGGCGTCTTTGTTAGCCGGAACAGCAGTTCATTTTGACGCTGTGAAGTTTGTATTTTATAAACGAAATGAAAAACATGTTAAAAAATCAAATTACATACAGCATGCATTGCAAAATGATTGGGGAAATGTAAACTAAATGTAGACAGAACTAAATGGGCTACAACTCTAAATGACACCGGTATTGTCCTTTAAGAGACACTTCATTGATCAGAGTAGAATGGACAGAATAGAGAAGGAATTAATGGAAAAAGAGAAAGAGAATCTTTATTTGGTGAGGAGCGCCTGCATTTCAACTCCAGTCTTGAGCAAAACAGTGGTATAGCCAAGGAAGCTAAAGGAGCTGCTGTTGCTAACTCTTTTCCTCAACATCTGCAAAATAACTGTTTACATTATAAGTGCAAAAAGGAAATCTTACATTTTCTTCCATATTTTTTATTCAGCCCTGACTCAGAGAAAAAGACAAGATACTGCCAACCACGTTTCAGCCAAAAACTGGAGTTGAGTGCATGTGTTAAAGGAGATTGTAGGCGCATCAGTCCCCACATCACAAAGAGACAAATCTCTCCTCAGATTGATATGGAAAAAAGAGGAAAGACTGATGAACAAAGGATGACAATTACTGCCTGGCCACGCTAGAAAGGACGGAGATTTGGAGTCATCATCCATAATTGTAAATCACGGAAATTCCAAAAAGTCCTTTTGCACGTGCCCATCCAGCAACAACCACAGCCTTGATTCAAAAAAAGAGTTCCTCAAACAGCACACGGCAGGGAGAAAATGATGGGTTGGAAGGTTTAGTAAAGGGTTTTGAGGGTGGGCGAGGATGTGGATTTGTCTATCTCACTGACTTGTGCCAGGTTTGATGCCAACTGGGTTGACGGAGGCAGCCAGCTCCAGACTGGGCATCAGCTCATAGGGCTTTTCGTTCTGCTTGGACTTGCCCTCGTGGTAGCGGCTGTAGATGCCACGGCCGGCAGAGTAACCCCCCAGGTAGGACCCCCGCGGTCCGGGGGTACGGTTACCTGCAGCAGCGCGACCACGACCTCGCACAGTACCTGCTTGAAATACAATATGTAATATAATAAAAAGGGGGTTGTGGTTTAGGACTTGGGCAGCAGCAATTGTCTGGGGGCAGCTCTTAAAATTGTGTAGGGCAACAAGAAAGGCCAATAGGATTAGAGCTTCTTTGAACGTTCCTCTCAAGATATCAGGCATTTTTTCTTAAATGTAACATGTAACCAAGGAGAATAAGTTAGCTCCAAGCTAATGTAGCAATATTTTGTTGAGCTCAAGATATTTTTGTTTGGATTTCTTTGGTTCCAGTGTGGCCTCTTTTCTGAACACTGTTCTGACTTGTATTTTGATGCTATTATGCAAATTGGTAGCATTGTAAAATGGTATTCTTGGACGCTCTTGACTTTGTTGTGATCTTTTCAGTAACCCAGTATGAGATGGGAAGTGACAGCACAGCAGGAGAGGAAGGTGTTAGAAACCAGAGAGTTTGTCACATGGCAAAGAAGTTCATTGTTCATTGAAGGAATAAGTAGGAATAAGGATGTGAGAGATTACCATTGTTCTGTATCATTGGGGCTCCTTTGGAGAGAAAACCAAAACACAATGATTGTTGAAAGTCAAATAGATTTTCCTGCTACCACCCAAAGACCATACTTAATCAGTCATCAAAGGTAATGGGATTAGCATTCATTGGTCCAACACCTTAACTCATCAGTTTTGTTTTTATCTTTTGTGTTTGCTTTTCAAACAACAAATCTGATTTTAAGCCACAAACCCTCATCAAGTTAAAGATTTTAAAAAGCTTTCATCAAACACAATTCTAGCCATCATAGATTAAATCACTATTATCTTCGTCATTATGTCCATTTAAAAATCATAGAGTTCTCTATTGATGGAGTGTGTTCTTCATTGCCCCTAAAACAGTATCTTTTGGATGTCATTATAAGATCTACAGCAGCACAGTAGACCAGAGTGTTTCTGCTGAACATTTACAATAAATACATGGTGAGTAAATGGCTGGCTTTAAGAGAAACTCTTTGGATCTGGCTGCTGAGCATTACTATTACAAAAAGATAAAATGAATTCTAACCTTTGACAAAGTAGTCTCTGTTAGGTCCAATGAGGGTGTTGTAGGGGTAACCATAGTAGGTCAGTGTGTAGGGATCACACTGGTAAACGTAGTTCTGCTGAGTAGCCTCTGGAGTTGCGGCAACAGCGCCCCCCTTGGAGGCCTTCTGGTAGCGCGTGTACTGCTCTTTATCAACTGGCTTGGCCAGAGTCACCTCAATGCAGGACCCCTCCACCTCTGTGCCATTGAGGTGGTCCATGGCCAGGACGGCGTCCTCCCGGGAGGTGAAGTGGACGAAGGCATAGTCACGGATTTTCTTCACACGTTCCACACAGCCAGGGTTCCACTGACTAAACACCTGGTTGATAGAGAAAGGACTGGTGATTGCTAATTTCATTGTTGCTTGACTTGATCAAAAGCTAAATCCATGTTGTTCACTGAGCCTGGAAGACTACCTCTTCATGTCAGTTAATTTTTTTACCCAGTAACAGCATGCATACTGAAATATCAATCAACCAATCCAAACCAGTCAACCAATCCCACCTGTCTAAGCGTCTCCTCGCTGGTCTCCATCATGAGATTCCTGACGTAGAGGATCTTCACCGTCTCCATCACGTCCTCGTCCACATCAATCTCTGGCTCCGCCCAGTCCACTGCGATCTGGTGGCCCCACAACTGGATACGCCCCGGCATCAACTTCCTGCGGGCCATGGCGGCTGCACGGTGCGACTCATACTCCACGAAGGCGAAGCCACGGTTCTTCATCTTGTCTGCAGCGCTGGCGTAAACAATCACGTCTAGCACGCCCTCTGTCACCTTAGAGACCTCCTCCAGGATCTCCTCCCGCTTTTTGGTCTTGGGGATCCCACCGATGAAAAGACGGCAGTTATCCACGGAGCAGCAGACCCCCAGCAGCCGCCCAGGCCGCACCTCATAGTTGTTGAGCTCCCGCACAGCCCGCTTGGCCTCATGTTTCTGTGTGTACATCACAAATGCGTACCCACGGTTCTTCCCATCAAAGTCCATCATCAGGCGCATCTCATAGATGCGTCCTACAGACTCAAACACTGGGACCAGCTCATCCTCATAAACGTCCCGCGGGATTTTACCCACAAAGATTTCACATCCCCTTGGCGGAGACTGACCATCCCAGCCAGGTGGGGGGCCGTATTTCCGTTGACCATTCTCCTGGACCATACCGTACCCAGTGCGCTCCATCAGGGCCACCAGGGCGGCCTCATTGGGAGCGCCTGCCACACCTTCAGGGATGGTGATTTGTCCATGGATAGAGTGGTGGGAGGGGCCAGAGGGTTTGGAGCTGGAGGGGGCAGCGTTATTGCTCATGGTTGAGGAGGAAGCGGGATCTTCGGCTGTCATTCTGATAAAACCATCCAATCAGATCTGGGGCCTAGGGAGGAGAGAGGGATTGAGAGAAAGGTTTACAAATTCTGTTTTCAAGGCAACATCAAATTCTATCAAACACGGGCACTATCTAAGAGAGAATGAGACTGAAAAACAGGGGAATGCAAAAGATAAATTGAAAAAGAATCCTCAGTTTAAAACCAGGTGTTTGTACCAATAGTAGACCATAATAAGGCTGTAGTATGATTCCAACAACAGAGTTACCAATCAAAATACACAAGATCACAAAGACTACAGGATAACCAAGACACAACCATTTGTCTCATTGCAGCACAGCACAAAATGTCTATCTACAATTTGTCAATATATTTTACCTGGACACACCAAATGAGAGTCTATAAATCCCCAGAGCTCCCTCCCCTATCACTGGTTTTACAGCCTTGTTTTGCTGAGTTCCTCAGATCCCTTGTTGACCTCTGACCCCTATCAGGGGCTGTAAACCCTGAAAACCCCAGCTCAAGGTTCACTGAGTACGACTAGGTCACATGCTCCAGACGTGTGTGTGTGTGTGTGTGTGTGTGTGTGTGTGGGTGTGTGTGTGTGTGTGTGTGTGTGTGTGTGTGACAGAGGTAGGTTAGACATGTCAGAGTTAGGTTAAGCTCTAAGAGGAATTTTGTATAAAATATGACTACATGCTGTGACAAAGCAGCAGTGCACAATTATTTATTGTTGGTCTTACACAAACACACACAGTTGACACGAGAGGGGGTTGGACTTTCAACCTCCTTATCGATATGAATAGTTATACAGTGTGTGGGTGTAGTGTGTGCGTGTGTGTGTGTGTGTGTGTGTGTGTGTGTGTGCACCACTTCATTAAGGACCACAGCCCTATAAGAGGAACAGAGAACAATCAGAAATCGGCTTCCCAAACATAAACCTCTTACTCTCTAACCCGTTTTCCAACACCACTAGCATTCAGAACGGAAAAATCCCCAGCAATTTAAATCCCCAGATCACCGTGCTTTATACAACACTGAGGCAATCAATCAAACACGGACTACAAAGCAAACTGCTTTTTGTCTGACCAAACCATGGTCACATAAGCAAATAGGCCAAATAAACAACAACCCCTTCTAAGGAAGGCAGGCGGTGTGCATATGCATGAGTGAGTGTGTATGTGTGTGTGTGTGTGTGTGTGTGTGTGTGTCATGAGTTTGCCTGGACTTTGACGGAGATAGGTGAGGCAGTCAACAAAGGTAAAACACTACAAAGCCAAGCAACCATGGTAACGCACACACTCATTTGACCTGACCCAGTATCCCACCCTCCCACACCCACACACACACACACACACACACACACACACACACACACACACACACACAGACAGACAGACACACACACACCTGTTCACTTGTTGGTTCATCCAAGGCTGGAGCGCTTAGAATTACCTGCAAACTGACTCACACCTCGCTCTCAGTGGGGGCAGAATGATAGAAATGGGAGCTTGATAGAATTGAAAAAGAGATGCCTTGAATACCAAAGAAAATGGTCAGTGGATGTACGATACAAATCAAAATTTTTTATCTTTGGTTGATTGAAACTGGAATGCTTACAATGCACACAAAGAATCATTAATTCATTCAGTGAAAGATGAGGTCAGAGAGATGGGCGAAGACGACAAAGAGATAACAAAAATCAGGAGTGGAGAAAGGCAGGATGTAATTTCTTCCTTCTATCTTTAGCCATTAGGTTGGTTGCTGCGTTTTGACATGGGACAAGATGACATTAGATGCTCGACAAAGTTACCAGGACATCTAGTTGTGAAGCTCTGATTCTGCTCAACAGGGATGCCACTCCACTTGCGGCACACAGAAAAAACATCAGTCAAGCTTTTCCTCCTAGCCTGCTAAATTAAGACGCCTCTTTTATCATTGTTTCTTTCCGTCTCTGCTGCCCTCCCTCGTTCCCTCCTTCCGTGTGAAGTGCTAACATGACTCCATCTCTTATCAGCCTTATCTTGCCAGATTGATGACAAAGGGAGGACAATATCCATTGTGGGAGTTCTGCTGCCTGACAAAAAAAAGGAGCTACGTGACACTGCGAGGTCGACACACTGTATCGTACGGCTGGGGCGAGAGTCTTTCATAAGGCTTCAGGAAATGTTTCTGTGTCAAAAACATGATATATTCATTATTCATGCTTGCAGTGGGGCAATCCACTTCCTGATTTTGACCAATCAGGGATATTCTTAACTTCCTCAATACTGGCTACTGTTGTGCTGAGGTTTTCCTTTCCTATGAGAGACTCAGGAAATCAGAACAAAAATGAAGTGAAACACAGAATGTCCGTTCGATAATCTCTCTTCCTTAGGATAATAAAAGTGAGAATGCAGGGAATACCACTCCTGTGTGTGTGTGTGTGTGTGAGAGAGAGAGAGAGAGAGAGAGAGATAGAGAGAGAGAAAAAGAAAGTCACTCAATTCAAAATCTGTCAGAAACTAAGTTTGATCTGAGAAAGTCTGCCATCAACAAACAGGAGACAAGGAGGAAAGGGAGGAAAGCAACACTGTGTGGAAGTGAGGAAATGGGGAAGATGACAGAAGAGAAAGCAATGATTATTCATTCGCAAGCCTGCAATCTCCCCATAGTACCTTCTTAGCAAGTGCTGACCTTTCATGTACGTGCATGGATGTGTGTGTATGTGTGTGTGTCTGTTTGAGTGTGTTTGAGTGTGTAAGAGAAAGAGAGAGAAAGAGAGAGAGAGGGAGAGAGAGAGAGAGTGTGTGTGTGTGTGTGTGTGTGTGTGTGTGTGCGTGCGTGCGCGTGCGTGCGTGTGTGTGCGTGTGTGTGTGTGTGTTAGAAACCTGAGGCAGCAACAGGTAGATGATTAACCATGGCCAACACAAATCACAGCCTTTACTCACATGGAGAGAGAGACAGTGACAGAAAAGAGAGAGCATTTACAGAGGATGTCTAATGTAAGCGACCGGAGGTTTAGAAACCCTAATAAACAAGCTGATAACCACTTCTGTAGAGATACTTACACCCCAATTTTACCATTTTACACACACGCAATAGCAACAGCTGACCAGTTATTAGGTAAAAATCTACTAAGCCAATCTTCACCCCTTCCACAGGGTCAGACTCAAGGTTCACCTGGTCAAAGGTCATGAACTGAGAGTGCCACAGGAAGGAGGGTCACTGGAGCGGGACTCAGGATGCTCCTCCAATTGGCTGGCACACAACCAGGAAGTTAAAGAGCAAAGTTTCCATTGGGTAACGGGGCCAGCCTGTTGGTTTGAAGTGTTCTAAAAGATAACCTGTTTTAGGTTTATATGGGTTATAGATATCGCTACGGAGATTGTCCATTACATTGTGTGTATGATTGACAGAAGCACCTGATTCTCTACATATTAACAGCATGTTATTGAAGACTGAATTGCTTTATGAGCTTCACTCTGTACCTCTGCACACTATGCCATAGACAAACTGTGGATATTGCCATCTAATTCCATCCTTTTTGCTCAAATAAGTAAATAAGTCACAATATAATAGCATATTTCCTCACAGCTAGAAAGAATAAAGACATTCAAATAAAAACAACATTTTATTTTATTGACATCACATTAACTCAACACTTCACTACCATGTGTTCCTCTCAGAAGGCAAGCATTTGTAGATCTTTTTGAGAATCACATTTTTAAGCCGGTGGCCTCTCTTTGGCTCCCAATTTACTGCAGATTATTGAGCAAAAAAAGCGAGTGTGAATGTGTGTGTGTGAGTGTGTGTGTGTGTGTGTCTTTGTGTGTTCAACAGTAAGGAACAATGCGTCTCTCAGTTGGCAGTTCTATCCTGAGTGACACTGAGCCAGCGTACTGAAGAAAACAGGCCTAAGGAAGCCGCCATCTTAGCTGTATGCACACAGCGACACGTGGAGACGTTTGACTCCCAGTGTCCGCCCCGCCGCCCCTAACAACGGGGTCACAAGGCAACAGAACAGGAGCTATAAACCAATGAAACCCCAACGATTGCAAAACGGTCCAAAGTTGCTATTTTAATAAAACACCCACCCAGCAGATAACATTATTGTAGCTGCCTTGGACACAGCAGATCCAAAAATGAGTCATGCAACTACTATTGCAGGCTGGCTTCAAATCTGTTTTACAAGTCTTATCTAAATTCAGAGGAACTCCCAATAAGACAGATGCACTGACTTCATATCAGAGCCATTGCATTCTAACGTTGACTAACTCCTCAGTAATAATCTCAACCACAGTTCCTGCTCACAAAAACAACATAACATTCTTCTGTATAAGCAAAAAGGTGACATATGAACCGTACTGAAATACTCAATTCAACCTGACTTAAGAATCACTATAAAACCCAAGAAAACCAGAAGGAAGTGAGAATGCATAAGAAAGATATCACAGCAGAAAGAGAGCTGGAGAAAAGAAAAGAGGAAGGAAAAGTGGAGAGCGGTCAGATGGGAGGATAGCTACCCCTGTTGCTTCACAGCGCGGCGCTGCCTGGCTGCCTGGCTGCCTGCTCTGGGAGTGTTAGTCCACCTCCATGAGAGACAGGTACAGCAGGGCACTAAGCAGAGAGGCCGGCCTCCTCTGCACACACACACACACACACACACACACACACACACACTGGCTGGACCGGAGCTGCAACTAGAGCATGAGAGCGGCTGGAGGCGGGGCTAAAACAGGTGCTTGTGTGTATGTGTGTGTGTTAAGGTGTGTGTGTGTGTGTGCGTGACTGGAAATGGCCGGATCCCAGCTCTACGTTTGCAGACATTAAGTGAGGAGAGCCAAGGAAAAGTGTGTGTGTGTGTGTGTTTGTGTGTGTATGTGTGTGTGTGTGTGTTGGGGACTTTGATACACACACACATACACCAAAGCACCTGTTGCACAAAACCACAAATCTTTGACTTTGTCTGAACGCTGTAACTAATGAAGAAGGAGTTGTGGGAGGAGAGGGGGCTGATGGGAAATGCAGTTTTTTGGGTCTAGGAAGTAGAGAGTTGCAGATATGCAGAAAGGACAGTAGAGGAAGCGCAGCCTGGATTCAAACCCCCATGTTGTAAGTCTCATTGCCAGGACATCCGAAAACCCAGAGTATCCAATAAAGTGACAGTCGTGTCAGCACAAGACTAAGGCAACTGTGTGTCTATGCGTGTGTACATGCGTGTGTGCATGTGCGTACGTGTGTGTTTTTGTACATAACAACGGTGAACATGTTCCTAGCACGGCTTAACTTAAGCAAACAACGCACACCTTCCTGAGCAGTCAAGAGAGCAGATAGAGAGAAGGCTGAGAGAAAAACAGACATGGAGCCAGAGAGAGGGGGGGGGGGAAGACAGTAGCTTTAGTCTCAGACAAACAGTTTCCCCTCCAGCTCCCCTCAGTGCATTTAAAAGGAGAAGGAGAGAGGGAATAAAGGGCTAGAGAGAGCAGGTAGGGACAGAGAGAGATGAAAGTCACAGTGTGTGGTCAACAGAGTGGCGAGTTTCAGCTGCCATTGAAACCAACCCCACTCCTTAACGATTGAGTAAACAGGCTAGGGGAGAGTCTATTTAGCATAAAGACCTGAGAATGATGGAGGTAGAAAAAAAAAGAGAAAGAGACAAAAGGGAAACTGGAAGAGAGAGAGAGAGGTATGTGTGTTCTGTATTCTGGCAGCCTTGTTCGCAGAAACAACTACCAAGTAACAAAGTTGTGAAATCAACTATCAAACTCGTGTATCATTTTCTTTGGAAGGAGTGAAATACAGACAAAATGTGGCAAAAATGTGTCAGCAGACAGTGTGTGAGTAAAATCTGAGGGAGTGAAAGTGTGTGTTTTTTATCACCAATATTTTTTCATGTGGGCAAAAGAGAGAAAAGTGGGGAAGGGGGGCGGGGACCAGACGTACAGGTCGCTGGATTCACCCCTCCCTCTGCCAAGGGTCAATCTAAATCAAAGATTAACTGTCAGTCATCGGCGAGAGCCAATCAGAAGGCAGACACGCCTCAGAGGGCTCAGGTAGTTCGGGTGAGCGCACAGCGGGGTCGCCGGCCCATCAGGTCAACGGTTAACCGTTAAACCCCGCAGGAAGAAAGTGTCCCGAACGTCAGACGGATAAACAATAACCATCTCTCCCTCAATCATTGTGCGTATTCAGCAAATCATTGCTCAGATATACGTAAACACAAACACACACAAGTTCCCCACAGGGATCAATGAACCCACTCACCCACACAGGTTTAGGTTCACCCAGCTTTGTAGTTGTGGAATAGAGCTGACTCACTGTTTTAGACTGACATACATTTTTGTGACAAAAATTCACAGAATACATAATAGTAAGTGGTGTCAAACTGATGTAGGTTACATAGGGATAGGGTTTGTTCAGAGGGGGAAAAAAAGCATAAATTGTGGCTTTTCTGAAAATCACATTGATTTTTGTTTATAATAGTGATGGTGGTGGTTTGTCTTATAATGACTCCAATTGAAACTCAGTTAACACTAAATTATTTTTAAGTGGGTCATCACATAAGAGAGTGCATCTTAAACTGTTTTGGTTACACTGTGCCTCTGACAGGACGGTTCACTGTTCAAGCCATGTCAAGGGTAAGACACACACACACATACACACTATGGAATCTGCCATGTAGACAAAATCCATTAATAAAGCAATAAAGCAGCTGTAGTAACCAGTATCTCGGTGACAGCAATAGCATGACTGTCATCTATTGTAACAAGTCATCCATATAGGTAAATGAGTAGCATGTCACAAGACCAGAGGCCCGCTGGTTATCTCTATAGAGCGATGTGACCTGTAGGAGTATACAGCGGTGTGTAAGACCACACTGCGCTTTCTTGGAAGCAGTTCCTCTTAGTCATGTGCAGAAAGTGATAAGCTGCTTTTGGAAAATAAAAATGCCTCCCGCTGTGAATTTTGGTAACCCCCCATAGCTTTATTGTTTAGGGTAGGTCTCACAACTTTGCTGTGTCCAAAAAAAAAAATCTAAATGAGATTTGCTGACATGATTCTTAGGGTCAGGCCCTACAAAAATGTAAAGCACAACCGGGGAGAAGTTCAATCACAAAGACACTTTCTGTATCAAAGTCCATTTTTAGCTGAAAGCTAGATGGCCACAACCCAGTGAAACAACGAACTTGACTGAGATGAAAGAGAAGTGAGAACTGTGGCTGGTGGTTTAGGGACACATGATGTCCTCATGTAGCGGTTCACCCAGCTCAACTGTCAACCATGCTGACTTCAACAGGAGCGACCAGAATGGAGAATTAAGTCACACTGTTGAATGAGGAGAGGGAAGCTGTGTTGTCTTATCTTCTCAGTTTTAAACATGATATCTGCTGTCTATCGTTTGTCTTCCAGTGCCCTTTTACACTGTATCTGAAGTCCTCTTGTCCTTAAACTATGTGTCACTATGCACTGTGTTACTATGTAAATTATACCCATTGACATTTTCAGTTGAAATGCGACGTGTGGGGAGTCAAAATCTAAGTCAAATTCTCTCCCTATGCAATTAGGAACTAATCTACAAAACACTACCCAAAGTCACCCCCCTCATTCCTCTGCTAGTCTCCGTTCTCTTTTGCCTCCTTCTCCTCTCTTTTCTCCTCTTTTTTTTCTCCTTCCCCCCATCGATGTACCTGTCACCCTCATTCCTCTCGTTCACTCAAGCTCAAAGCAGAGCAGCGGGGAGGGGGAGGAAGGAGCAGCGAGGAAGGTGCGGAGAGGAGGAGGAGGAGGAGGAGGAGGAGGAGGGAACGAGGAGGCGAGGAGAAGGGGAAAGACATGAAAGAAATTAGGCACGCAGCGACGAGGAGAGGAATTAAGAGAACGGGGCGAGGAGGAAAAGAGCAGATGGAGAGGAGTGAGGGAGGCTAACGAACGTAGGGAGGAGGGGATGCGGAGTACCAAATGTTCCCTCCGATCTCTTCGGGCCTCCCTCGGCGCTAGAAAGCCCTTCAAAGTGAAACTGGCCTGAAGAATTTCAGGTCAGACAGAGTGCGCGAGTGACCGCCTCCAGCCCGCCCCACCTACTCAGTTGAGGGGTTGATTCCAGTTCATTTACTCCGAGAGCCCCCCACCTTGCCTCAAGACCTTCACATTAGTCGGCCCTAGTTCTTCGTTAAACAGAACTTACTTTTGTTTTTTACTCAAACACTACGATTTTAGGTAATATTACACAAAGTCTGTATCTTAGCCCACTCTTTTTAACTTGTGACTTCTGGGGAGACAGTTGAAATTTCTACTATAAAATAAAATCATCCCCCAATTGAAAATGTGACAATGTGGCAACTATCTTTCATGTGGCAAACCATACAGTAACTACAGTATCTGTTACAGAAGACAAAACCTTATTCGTATCAAACTTTATGTTCAACAGCAATCACAATCTACATTCTAATTCTGACTACAAAAGATATATATATACATATATATATATACATACATATACATATATATATATATATATGCATTGCCAACTCCAACCGAGTGTTGCCACATACAGCATGTCCCCAAATACGACTCTGTAGTCATTACTTAACATAAGAGCTAGTTTAGCTTTAGCGTTAGCTGAAAGGGGCTTTGCTTCCTTAGGCAAACACATTCCTCAGGCTAATCAGCTAGCCTGTTCAAGGCCATAGCAGACATTGTTTCAGACAATCACCACTGACGTTGACACTGTCACACACTCGTGATAAAGGCTTTAGTGGCCCTCTGCGTGTGTGTGAGAGAGTGTGTGTGTGTGTGTGTAAGGGGGGGAAAGCAATGGGATTAAGAGTTGCAGAGTCTGTGTTGTCAAAAATGTGCATTTTAACACATATGCAATGCTAAAATATACTGTTTTGTATCCTGCATTTTGTAGCCTGTATTTTTTCCAGTGTCCTTCACACTCATACTCGCACTTACTATCACACACATGCTTACAAAAGGGCCAGCCTTCACACACACACATATATTTATAGTCAAACAAGGGCCCACCCTGTCAACAAACATAGTTAACAGAAAGTGTGTGTGGTCACACTCCTACATGGGCACAGTTATACTGAATCGTGCATCTATTCTGTTTAAATACAAGTGAGATATTTCTGTTGTGTTGTTTCTACTGTAACTCAAAAAAACAGACTTTGACAATGTCCAGTCACTCTTTCACTCCGTCTTTATCCGTAAATGTACTGTACAACAGCATAATTGAATGTAACTGATAACAGGATTCTTCTACCTCTCTCTGTATCTCTCTCTCTCTCACACACACACACACACACACACACACACACACAAACAAACAGCTCACCTTACAGAGGTAAAAGTCCACTCATTATATCATGAAGAACCAGGAAGTACATGGGTAATAATACCAGCCTCACCATGTAGTCACTGAAGCATTTTTATCCCCCACCCTAAACACACACACACACACACACACACACACGCACACACACACACACACACCACAATGTCATGCCACTCCGCCGGTTCCACTGGTTTCAATGCAAAGACATCAAGATCCCCCCTTCAAATTACTCTGATTGGTTTAAGCGCCTTTGTTGTCTGCTTCCAATCATCTTGGTTCTGACAAAGCAGCGAAATAGGGAAGGCCTTCTATCATCAAGACACTTGTAAGACAGTCTATATGCCTTTTAATCAGTATATCTGACAGTCAGGCCTCAGAAAAGACAAAATTCTGCCAAACAAGCAGAAGTATATTATCATTTTCCCCAAACCAGCGAACATCCACTCGTGTAAAATAAAGTACAAACACTAAAACACACAACAAGAAGAAGAAGAAGCGACGACAATTTCTTAAAGAGACTTCAAGAACAGAGACCTTTAGAAAGATAACACACACATTAACACCGTACCTGTGTCCCACACTGAGGAGCGCGGATATCGGCGAGCAGGCCAAGGAGATTCAGCAGATGTGTATTGCTTTTGGAAGTCACTTTGCACACTCAAACACACACACACAGGCACACAATGTCTAACTCTCCAACGCACTCCCTCTGTCCATTCACACTCCTTGTTTCTGACAGGCTGTGGCAGTAAGACTGGCTGTTTGAGTGTGGAGGTAGCAAAGGTGGTTTAGTGTTTACTCATTCCCAAAGCCCAGCAGAGAGAGAGAGGTGGGGCCACTCAGTACAGGTAACCCCCCCCACCTTTCTTCCTCCTTCAATCTACTCTCTCTCTCTCTCTCTATCTCTCACGCTCAGCTGATAAGGAACAAGGCAAAAGGGGAAAAGGGATAGAGGGTGTGACAAAAGATGTTGATTGACAACAATCAGAGAAAAGTAATGAGAATGTGTGTGTGTGCAAATTCATTTATAGATACATGTGTGTGTGCTGCATCTGGATATTGGCTAAAAGGACCTTCAAGAGTCATGCTGGAGAAACATGTTGGAATATGTTGTTTTCTTATCAATGACAACCACTCGAAATTCCATCTCCACCCAACCTTTCTGTCCAAGAGGATGACGTCAGCAGAAACTATCCATCACAAGTTTACAATGACGAGTCGACAACAAACACACACACACACACACACACACACACACACACAGAGCTCAGAAAACATACTTCACACAAAACAGGCGGAAACACGTTATTCCAAATTGCAGGCCACATTATAAATAAACTAAAAATAAATATCAGAGTTCATCAGAGCTTTATATAGACATGCATCACCTGTCACTCTTCAGTTGTCACTGAAAACATCACAAGACTGTTTCACTGAACCAAGTATTTACACCTAGAATCTATTCTTGATTCTTGATTATGATGTTCAATAAGAGTTTGCTTCATCACTTGTTTAAATTTGTTATTGAATTTAGGGTCTCTCTTGAAAGGCATTTTTGGATAAAATTGTTAAAGACTGAATTTGGCAGGTTTCACCGTGATGACACTTTGATTTCTCAGCTAGAGCTGGTCTGAGAGGTCTGATGGTCACACCACCGCAAAGAGTTCTGTTCCGCTTGCAAAGCTAGTAACATTGTTTTATTCGCTTGGTGCAGAGTTCAAATTTGTTGAGTCCCTGATGATCAACCAATATGAAAGGAGTGGGCGGGACTGACCCCCTTCCTCAACATGGAATAAGCTTTCATTTTAGCAGGGTTGGCTTGTTCAGAGCATTTTATCAGCATGATAGCCAAAGCTTTCTTTTGGTTGTGACTCAAATTCAACATGGCTAGCTAGCAGTGAACACAAGTCAGCACTACCTCCACTGGCCAGTTTGCCTTAAAGTCCGCCACTAGCACTATGCGGGCACAAATCATTATATAATTTTAATAGATTTCGCTAGGCCAATCCCGGTGTGACCGGGCCCAAACACTGACAGGGATTCTGATGTTAAATAAATAACAAGAAATAACATTTTAGTTTGGGCAGCTGACAAATGCTAAGAAGCTTTGTTTTTTTTTGCTGGCTGCATCAAGTATGGGTTGAAAGCCAGTTTGGCGGCTACATAGTGATAAACACAATGGAGATGGATAAAGAGCATACAGACCAAACCGATCACATTCCAGTCATATTTGTCAGAAACACAGAGCGAGGGGTCAGGTGGAATGAGAAGGAGATCATGTCGACAATGAGTGGAAGTGTACATAACCTTAAACAACCCTAAAGAAAGACAGGGCACTATGCTCTTATCAGATGGGGTTCCTTTCTTCTCCAGAGCAAGTGTGTGTGTGTGTGTGTGTGTGTGTGTGTGTTTGTGTGGGCAATTGCCATTGTACAAGTGACACATTAACCAATGACTCTGTTAATGAAGGACATGCAATCACTGATTCTCGCGTTTCTTTTTTTCGCCAGCACACACACACACACGCAGTAAAGGCAGGCGGTTCAAAGTTTGCAGATGGAGACATCCACTCCCACCCCAACAGGTGTAATAAGGTTGGACTGAAGGCCATGCAGAGCCATAAAGCCATTCTGAAGGTGGAGGAGAGGTTGATCAGAAGGCCAAGATGACTTTATTACTAACACACCGTATCACACACACACACACACACACACACACACACGTTGACCACATAGACGCATGCGGCACACACATACATTTTTGTACCTGTTGAATCAGAATAATACAGACGCATATACCCACACACAGAGAGACAGACTGACAGGTAGACAGACAGGCAGATGGAGAGAGGCACGTGGGGCCCCAGTGTGACAGCAGTGCAGTGATGATAGCCATCAGCACAGTACCAACAGAGGCAGAGATAGATGGGGGAACTGGCCCTACAGGTCTGAGGCGAACCCATACACAACAGTGGGAAGCTGTACACAAACAGCTTTACAACGGTCACTGAGGGAGGGGGGGGTTGAGTGTTTGAGTGTGTGGCGTCCTGAAGACCCTGAAGCATTCAACATGTGTGTTTGTTGCCAACCAAGCTGAGAGTAACGGATACACTGGTGAGTCAAACTTGGATTTACGGTACCCCCCCTTCCCCACACACACACATACACACACACATACAAACCCCACCCCTCCACCATCCCGGGCAACACCACACATACACACACATACATGCATGCACACACACAAACACATACATACACATTCACACATATTGTGTGCCAGTTTCCATTTGTTATCAGCAGCCTTCCAAGCTGATAATTCTGCCCTATTTAACATGATTGGGATCTGGGTCATAGAACCCTCTACAAAGTGGCTATAAATCTGTTGCAATAGACACACAATACTTGTCTCATGCAATACGTATGGTCGACAACCATGATAGTTGGGTTGGGTTACAAAACACTTTGATCATTTTCCGGTATAGGCATTTCCTATTACGGCACTCGTACAGAATTTCATTTCATATAAGATTCATGCACAGAATGAAAGAAACACAATAACCCTGCTGTGTCGGCACTTTTCACCCTAATTGTTGTCGTAAACATTGAATAAAAAAAAAATATTCACCATTGGAATGTGCTGTATCGTATGTAAGCTTCAGAGTCCTTGTGTGGGATAAAAATGCCAATGTTTTCGATAAAAAGATGCTTGTGAATATGAGTGTGTGTGTGTGTGTGTGTGTGTGTGTGTGTGTGTGTGTGTGTGTGTGTGTGCGTGAATGTCCTGAGATGTGAGTCCCAGTGGGCCATGTGAGACAGCTGAAGTGCCTCAGCAGAACAAAGTGCTTGTTTGTCGAGAAAATACGTCCAACAGCTAGAGGATTACAGCTTCGTCAACGTCAGCAACACTGCAAGTGTGTGTGTGTGTGTGTGTGTGTGTGTGTGTGTGTGTGTGTGTGTGTGTCTGAGTGATTGGTTGCCTAAGACTCCAAGTGTCAGAGGTCCTCCTCTGGCGTTTTGCTGTGACCTTGACCATGAACTAACGCTCTCCATCTGTCTGTCTCTCTCTCTCTCTCTCTCTCTCTCTCTCTCCCTCTCTCTTATACCATCCTTCCACCTCCCCTTTAACTCCCCCAGTCTTTTTGTCTCCCTCCACTCACTCTCTTTGCTTCTCACAAACATCATCACAATCTTTTCCTTTTTTTTTTTTACAGACAAAAAAAGGCTACATCATTTTATTCAATGCTCTACACAAGTGTTCAAAGGAAAGATTTAAGAGCATTTGGGATTCAAATCTACAAACTCTTAAACTGTCTCCGCTCTTATTTGCCTCCTTACAGCTCCTTCTGGATGCCAAATCTCTGCGTCCCCACAGAGGGAGCAAATTCCACAGGTTGCCTTACGCACACACACACACACACACACACACACAAATGTACACACACGCACCCACCCACACACGCGCACACACATGCTGGCACAAGCAACAGAGAACACATGCATGCACATGAACGCACACAAATCCAAGGTCAGAGCGTGTGTGACAGGGACAGAAGGATTAAACCTGTTGCAGAGCAAGTGGAAAACTCTCTTCTCCAGTATGGCTGCTTTAATGGTTAGATATCCTCACCAGTATGGATACTTGTACTACTCTGTAGGGAATTTCGGTTGTAACACTTCCTCATTCAAAGGTTCATCTCACATCCTTTAACTATCCTGTAGCTTCAGCCAATTCTGCTGTCCCACTTATGATTAACATAAATGACTCAGCACAAAACGGAGCAAAAGAGCCGTTCTGCCCTCCCACACACACACACGCACACACACACACACACACACACACACACGCACACACGCGCACACACCCAGTATCTGACATTAAAGTCCTACGCTTTTTTTCTCTTCCTTCCTGATGAAAGAAGTTTCCCCTTTTCCCTAGAAATTGGTCAGCTGACACTGCAGTCATGTGGCTCGTCTAGCCAATGGGAGAGCAGGGGCCGTGTGTTTAGGTGCTACAATCACCGCCAAGGTCAAGGAGACGGGGAAGGAGAGAGAGAGGGAGAGAGAAAAAAAAGAGAAAAGAGGTGAAGGAGCAAGAAAACCAGAGAGCACACAAACAACTGCACAGTGAGGAGAGAGAGCGAGAGAGAGAGAGAGAGAGAGAGAGAGAGAGAGTCATCCTCATGGCTTTTAACCACACTGCAGCTACTTATTATCTGGCCAGTAACCAGTAACCGCTGTAACGTCAACATGGATGACTGTCCTCTCCCCCAACACTGGGAAACAACACTGACTGTCATATGGCTGGTGTCATGTGAACACCTTGTCACTCCAATTTTGATGATTTTCATCTTTGTCACTTCCATGTCACATTTTTATGGGTTGAGAGACGTTCTACAGACCGTGGCCTTGTGAAACTTTCAAAACCCCATTGGATAAACTCAGAAAATACGTGGTGGTCAA
>NC_135999.1:9489968-9537468 GCF_048128805.1 Centroberyx gerrardi | reverse complement strand
CCAGGATAACTAACTCTCATTATTATTAATTATCATCATTAGAGGTGTAATCAGTAGTGTATTGGAATTTGGTTGCACACTAACAGTATGTAGGCAGATCAGTAGATTATCCTTCTACCTTAACATCTGGTGCAATGGTCTTATAATAACATTTTCAGATTGATATTTTTTATTCTTTTTTCAATACAATAATACAAAAAACATTTAAAGTACACAATAAAAATAAATAAATAAAAAAAAACGATAAGTTTATAAAATTAAGAATGAAGAAACCACACACCTGCACACATCCATACAATATCTTCTTTCAATATACATCATAATATGTAGCATTTAACTCCTTATACTGTGGATGTGGTGAGTGTGTGTGTGTGTGTGTGTGTGTGTGTGTGTGTGTGTGTGTAGGCTCCTGTAGTTGGAAAATTAAAAGTCAAGTCTTTCTCTAATATCAGCATTAAATGAGTTGACAGTGATTATTCTACAGCCTGAGCATTAAGGTAAGCAGTAGAATGTTTCAGTTGCTTTTGATGCCTAACAGCTCACCACACAACTTCCCTTGTATCAAAAAACGTTCAGGACAAATGAAAACAGGAAGCAGATCATTGGGATTAGTATTGCAACATGACAGTGTTTTTATTGAGCACAGTTAATTTCACAAAAAATGTCAGAGTGGGAAATCCTACATAGCGTCATCAAACATAAGGCCGGCTGAGTTAATGGCGGCGGCCCCGTGAGTTTGCAGTTTACACAAGACACAGTTTAACACACACCGCCGTGCCTTTTCACAGGGGGTAAACAAAAGCATGCTCTTCCCACAATAAGCAGCTCAGACCCTGCCCTGGTCCCCGTACAATAGACAGAGAGACCTGAGACACAGAGAGCAGAGATTCCCAGGCAAACACTCCACTGATACTCCAAGCGGCCGACAAAGACGCACAAAGAGACGGGGCCGCGCATCCATTCACCCGCAGCAAGCAGCCGATACAGCAGAGAAAACAGAGAGAGGAGGAAAGAATGTATCCTGTTACTATTATATCTGGTGAACTGGTTTTATGATGTCAAATTCTAACACTTGATAGCGCAAAGCTGGTATGTGTGTGTGTGTGTGTGTGTGCCTGTAATTGATGTAATTTGTTTGCGGCCTTGCTCTGCCTTCGCTCGGTGGATCTTGGCGGATCTCATTGTTAGAATGTTAATCTGTTCAAAACCGTCTGTATCTTTCTCCCTCCCTCCCTCCCTCTTTTCTCTCGCTTTCTCTTTGTTTCTTCCTCTCATCATTCAGACAAACTCGGTTGCAGAAACGGCTGTGATGTGGCAACAACGTTTCGTTTCATGTCCTGACCTTGTACTTTGCGCAGAAACAGTGTTCTCGTCTTTGCGACAATAGTAAAGGCCTACACTTGTGTGGAATACTGCACTGTATGCGTGTGTGTGTGTGTGTGTGTGTGTGTGTGTGTGTGAGAGAGAGAGAGAGAGAGAGAGAGAGAGAGAGAGAGATGTGGCTCTAATGGAGTCTAATTGGGTCTTGATGAGTGAGAGAGATCCAAACCAAACCCAACCTGATGAGCACCACTGACCCTCATGTACACACACACACACACACACACACACACCACTACCAATGTAAATAATAGGGTACATGTCCCTTTTTTCACAGTAAACCAGCTCAAGGTCACTCAAGTGGGAGAAAGGAAAGGTAGACGACTGGCGCACACAGGCGCTGTAAAAGATCACAGTCACACACACACACACACACACACACACACACACACACACATGTAGAAGACATGGGTTAATTATGAGAGTGTATGATCCGTGTGATACGAGGTGTGAGTGGTTGGGTGGGTGTGAGTGTGTATATTTGGCTGCTCAATATGCTGCAGATTGATTAAAGAGAGAGAGAGGGAGAGAGAGAGAGAGAGAGAGAGAGAGAGAGGCAGAGAAACTCCATCTTGCACTGTACAGCTTCCAGTAAAGATTAGACCTTTATTGAGAAAATTCCAGGTCGGCTTACGGCCGCACGACCCGCCGTCTCCAACCGGGCCGATTATTGAATACGGTTGCTGTGACACACACACATACACACACAAACACACACACACACACACACACACACACACACACACACAGCAACTGGAGCCCTGTTGTGCGCCGACATCGATGACGCGTGTTGGATGGGATAATCTCTCCAGCTGTACTCTCACCCGTGGAGAAGTGAGGCCCATTTGGCCCAAAATGGTCCCCGCAGTTTTCCACACACTGATAATAAAAGCCCTTCCTGCTATTTCTGCAGAGCACTTCATGTTTCCAAGCACTGGTAAACTATAAAAATCAACCATATTTGATCCTTGATGTATCATTCTGACTTTTCCATATGTGATTAAGGCCTGTCCTGGGTACTGTGACAGTTGCTGTTAGGTGTGGTGGGATTGAGCTGCACCTGCACTCTCTTCATGGTCGTTCCGTTCCTCGAAACTACAGCAGAAAGTTTGCTATGAAGCCAGCAGACAGCAAACATTCAGAATGGCCGACTCCCCAGACCCAGCAGAGGCAGCGAAGTGGCTCTGAAATGGGTCACACTGCAGGGATGAGGCTGCATTGTAACTCTGGTGAGCTCGCACCCTCCAGGAGAAGGTCTCCCTCTGTTGGTCTGACGGAAACATGACACTGCTTTTACCTCCAGCATCAATTTAAAGGCAGATGCCACTCAATTTAAGAATTTTAATAATGTGTTATGTGTCTAGCCAGGGCGGTCTAATCAATATTTGTGAGCATTAACCACTCTCTTCCAATCTGCTACTTGAATCTTTAGTCTGATTTTAAATGAGACTGTTGTTGACAATTCTTTTTAAACCTATGTGTGCTTTGTATTTTACTACACAGCTGTATGACATCACAGATTAGGAAGTGGGACAAACTCATTTCTCTATTTTCTGGCTACAGGAGACAGAAGTGATCATTCACTAATACAAAACTGTGATGTGAGGATGACTTTATATAATAAATAAGAGCAAATATTATTCTTTAATAACAAGTATTAAGGCATGTCTAATTTCTTGAATAATGCTTAGTCAACTGCCTGAAACAAATCAACCTCAGTTCGAAACAAAATTTGAGTTCAATATGACAAATTGTTTTAAGTTTAGCAATAATTGAATTCTCATTTAAACTCTCCTCCTGATTTAAGGAAGGGAATTATTCTCTTCACCTTTCATTAAAACAAATCCCAAACAATAAAACACCAAGCACACCTGCATTAAAGTGGTGGCTGGAAAACAGAGGGCGCCGCCCCACCTAGATCTGCATAACTTGAACTGCTGGTGCTACTAGCAGCCTTTCTTAAACTGATAGGTTGGGGTGCTGGTCCCACGGTAAAGTCATAGACATGTGTAAGATGGTCCACAACTCCCAACAAAATGGTCCACCACTTATGATAATTATATTACCTATTTTGCAGAGCAATGCTTATGCGTTTTGATTATGTCTAATCCTAATTCTAAACTTAACCCTAAACCCAAGCCATGAACCTAAACTAGCCTTGTCAGGACTGACAAAATCACCTCTCTTTGCAAAAATGTCCTCATTCTGAACTCAAAATTGGTTCTCACAAAGATAGAAGTACATGAACACACAGACACACACAGACACACTTTGTACTGTATGGGCACAGGTCATGTCAAGGGTATCTTAAGTGCTGCTTCAAGGTGTGATGTACTGTGGTGTGCTGCCCAGTAGGGGGCAGCCTCAATCCAGCCAGCTGCAGCCCACCTGCCTGCTACATAAATGTCTTCCTGCTCTCAACCATGAAGACATGAATGAACTTCACAACAGGTCCAATACAGGAATGGCCAAACATGGTGCTGTATGCTGGCATGTATATCATGCAATCTAACACTGGTGTGTATTAACCTCCCTTTCCCCCCGTTCCCCTACTTCTGTAATTGCCTGTCACAATAGGATATCAGTTCCACCCTTTCTATTACTTTCTTTTGTATAATAGATCTCTTTTCTGCTGTCCAAACATGAAAGGGCATGAACCAATTGAACCAATCTATCAAAGTGCTCATAGTCTTTCAAAGAGCCCAGTGGTGGGGGTGATAATATGTGATGATAATTGCTAGATGATAAAAGCATCCATCTGCCGTCTTATATCGTCTAGCCTATTATCTGCCTATTTTATGTCTATCACTAAGGGAGACCCTCCTTCATTATCATATTGTTGCCATGACGTTTCAAACCCAGGACAGGACAGCATGTTCAAGCTTGAGTTTCACAACAAAGCCATGCATGACAAAGGGGAGATGAGGTGTACGAAGCACGTTAATTCATTTGGCCCACGGTATGACACTCAGTACGGATGCAGGAAAAGACTTTTAGAATAGAAAATAACAGTTTGTGGTTAATAGGTGCCTTGATACCTTTCCGCACTGCGTTTCATGGAGACAGTGAGCTGGTTGTTCCCATGAGGAGGAATCTGAGTGACGAAGGTAAGACCTCCTATACAATTTTAAACAGCACATCATCATCTATGCAGCTTACACTAAGCTGCTGTAGCCTATTCTTCCATCTCTGCTCCTCCGAAGTGGACTTACAGTATCTCCTGTGAAGGAAGGAGACTGCTTCACACTCATTAAATCACTGCTGTTTGATATTCATTCATTTATTCCATTTGCACTCACATGGCCTTATTGGACACATCGTCCATTTCTGGTTAATTCCAACTTTGTGCTTACATATTGATGAGCGCTGTAAAATCCGATTACTTTCTGTCTCTGTTTCTCTCCATTAATCCAGTTGAATTAGAGGCTAGTGGTCCCTGTTCTTTTGAATGTTAATCCTTATGTGCAAATTCTTACTCCGGTCAAGTGACCCATTGTGCGTGTCACCCGAATACCCACAACAGGGTTCCAACCAGATTCTGTGTATGCATATAAATGTATATGCATATAAACTTGCTTGCATATGTTTGTTTTTGTTTGTGTGTGCGTGTGTGTGCGTGTGTGTGTGTGTCCCCACTGCAGCCCCCAACCTGCTGCAGAGAGGAGAGTGAAGTAGGTCAGTGGAGAGGTGGACCTTTGTCCGGGGTCGGACAGCGGTCCATTACTTATTCATGCTGATGTATCTGACTGGCTGCCTAATTGCAGCAGGAGCAACCCAATTATCCGTGGTGGCTTACAGCCACACCGTCTCACATGCAGAGACCTGGAGGTGGATCACATGTCAGCCATGACTGACGCTATGCGTCTTATTTACATTTGGCCACAGAGCTCAGGTTCAGCTCTGTAAACAAGCAGTGTTTGTCTCCGTTCAGTTGCAGATTCAGAGTTTGTATTTGCACAGACTGGCAGGAGAGTGAAAGAGAGAGAGAGATAAACAGCGAGAGATAGAAAGAGAGTGAGAAACTTGGCGTTTTCAGAAGCGCTTGACAAGCATCTGGGTTATTTGGTTTGATCATGGCAGACAAAGGTAAGGTCATTATGTTGCTGTTCAGTTTTGTTGCACATACATATGCAAGCAACAAACACACACATACACACACACACACACGCGCGCACACATACACACTGCTCTCCCTCTCTCGACAGTGAGCTCCAGTGTGGATGTGAATACCAGTTCTGTGATGGAGGAGTTCCTCGTCTCCAACCAAGACCACAGCCATCAGACAGATCCAGAGCCTGAGTCTCCAACCTCTACTGCCACCTCTTCATCACCCGACTCTACCGCTAAGGAGCCGCTCTCCTCCCTCCATCCTCCTCTTCTGCATCCATCTTCTCCTTCCCCAGGTACGTTACAGTCCTAAATCTTTAAATATGTTCTATTATAGATATTGAATACCCATTTTAAAACTTTAAATACAGTAGATCAATCAATCTGTAACTGAGCAGGTAGTAAGTGCAGTGTGGTTACAATAATCAGACATGTGGCGATAAGATCAGAAACTCAACACTAGACTATGTCCAAGGGCTTTTATTGTGAAATGAAAGAACAGAAGCTCAACAGCTCACTTACAAGTGTGTGTGGCCTCAGGCTAGAGTTGCCTGTAGTGCTCCAGTAGACACCAGATGAAGCCTATGGGAGTAAACATAGCTCTAATACACTTCAGCCCCTTACAAATCCTAATTCTAAAACTTTGTCCTATAATGGATCTTCAACCCAACCCAATCATTTTAAACCATTTTCTTTCAGCGACTGCCAAACCTAATTTCAAACATTTTCTATGTAAGGGAGTCTTGCAGTCTTGCAAAGCACACCTACAGTATCGATAAACAGTATCAGTTTTCAGGGCATGCACTGTAACTTCTTCTCATTTCCTCCCGGCTCTTCTTTCCATGTTCTTTTCCCATACCATCACTGTTTCCTCCTCTCCCCCTCCTCTTCTCTTCCCTCCTGTCCTTTCCTTCCATCTCTCCATTGTGCTCCCCACATCTACTCACCCTTGCTATCCTCCTCCTCCTCCTCACCCGCTTCCTTCCCCCCTTCTTCTTCTCTGCCGGCAGTCTCTCCTCTGTCAGATCAGACCTACCTGCAGGCGGCGGCCATTTTCCAGCGGCTGCGTATGGACAAGCCAATCACAGAAGAACTGCTGCATTATGGGAAGAAGATGGACACACCGCTACCGGAGAGCCGAGACAAGACCACGCAGAGACGGGCCTACCAACTCGCCTTCTGCACACTCAAATGTATGGCGGTGTGTGTGTGTATGCGGTTATATGTGTGTATGAAACACCATGAGGGAGAGAGAGAGAGAGAGTGAGAGAGTGAGAGAGTGAGTGAGGGTATTTTCCACACTGTTGTTTCTGAAGTTACTCATATGTTGTTTTCCACAATTAAGGATAATGCTGGGATCTTTTCTTTAGCCAAATTTAGTTTTGAGCCTTGAGTTGAACCTCGTCTCCTGCCTGGACAGGACGGACTGACAAACATGAAGCCAGGGAGAAATTAATTTGATCTATTCTACTGTCGCCTCTGCGGACCTTTCCCACTCCCTATAAGAAACCCCTTATCTCCATAATGAATAGCCATGGAGTAGCGGCATATGTCAACTCCAATATTCACTTCTGAATAGCAGCTTCAACTGCAGCCTGTAGATTAAATAGTATATATTCATATATTTCGTTTCTCAGTGTGACTGCAAATTGCTTGAGCTGGAGGTGCCGCAGATGTCTGTGTGGGAGATGATAAGACAGAGCATGCCATGGGCACACACACACACACACACACACACACACACACACACACACACACAAACAGATTTACATGTATGACCTTATATGTTAAGCGTGCGAGCGACTTAAATCCAGCCTGCGTTTAATAAAAAACAAACTGTCCATCCATAAACATTATTGATTTCCTTCTAGACCAAGATTTATTGGAGGACATCATGATTGACAGCTGCTTCCACACCTCTCAGCAAATTGTGAGTCCCTTCAGATTTGACATGACCTTTCACCTGCCCAAACCTGTCTTTGGCACTTACTCACTGACTGTTTAATTGTCTAGGATCTGTTATCCATCTTCAGATGATCTAGCTGTTGTCTGTCCATATGAATGTGGTGTGTTACAATATGGTGGAGTGGCAGTGAGAGAGAGAGGGATGTAGTTAGAGGCCATTTGTATTCAGATGTGCGCGCAGTCAGGCTGGTTATAGGTGGTAAATGATGCATACTGGAGACAGGCAGACGCACTCTCCAACTGGAAGACTACAAATGACACCATAAAACACTGTGTAATGACATATATGGACATAGAAACGCACTTAACCTGTGTGTGTCTTGTGTGTCTGTGTGTACGCGCACATGCATGTACTGTATGCTCCTGTGTTTTATGTGTGAGTGTTGGTGTGTGTGCGTGTGTGTGTAAATGATTTTATTGAGGGATGGGTGAAACATAGAGAATGGGCTGACAGGTCGTTAGTCTGCCAGTGTGACTATAAAAGCCACTATGCGGCTCTTTATAATTCTACACACCTCCTTCACTGCCACATACATATTCTACCTCTCTGTGTGTGTGTGTGTGTGTGTCTCTCTCTCTCTCTCTCTCTCTCTCTCTCTCTCTCTCTCTCTCACACACACACACACACACACACACACACACAGACCTTGAGAAAAGGAGGGGGAGGATAGAGCAGATAGGGCTTGGGGTGAAGTAAAGACAGAAAGTATGGCAACAGATAATATTCGGATAGTGGAAAAACTCAAATACCATTTTTTTTTAAAAAGAAGATGATGATGATGATGATGATAATGATGAAGATGATGGCAGTGATGATGATGACAATAATGATTATGATAATGACGCTTATGATGGTGATGGTGGTGATGATGAAAGCGGTTATACATGTGTTGCAGTCCGCCGACTTGTTGCCATTGGCGATGGTGATGCTGTTCGACCTCCAGGACAGAAAGTTTTTGATGCATGACCGTCCAGCGAAAGAAGGGGAGGAGCTTCTGCAGGAAGTCAGGAACCTAGAGAGCTGTCTACACAGGTGTGTGTGTGTGTGTGTGTGTGTGTGTGTGTGTGTGTGTGTGTGTGTGTGTGTGTGTGTGTGTGTGTGCGTGCGTGTGTGTGTGTGTGTGTGTGTGCGTGTGTGTGTTTGATTTTATCAACCCATAGAGAACCATGTGATCCTTCAAGTGAAGTTAAAACATGAAAATCACCAAAATTGGAGTTGCAAGGTTTTCACGTTGTGGTGTGTGTGTGTGTGTGTGTGTGTGTGTGTGTGTGTGTTCACCACAGGTGTAAGATCAAGCTGGCGGCGTCTCTAGCTCGCTGCAGGGTGAAGCAGAATCTGCTGAGCGTCTCTTGCGTTCTTTCTGATCCTGTCAGGACCAAACAACACAGAGCGAGGCTTCTGCCGCTGTACGCATGGGTCAATACACTCAAGAACAGGTACACACACACACACACACACAGGAAAGCCCACATTCATTATTCCACACTCGTAGTTTAACTTTTTAAGTTACTGACGCAGGTAATTTAAGTATTTCAGCACTAACAGAATCGCAGTGTTTGGGTATTAATCAGCAGGGATTATGAGATGCATGGGAGTGCAGGATAGGTATAAAGTGACTGGTGCATAGAATCCAAGTGTTGCAGAATTAACAGAGTCACAGTTAATAAAGTGACTGGCACACAGTCAGTTTAAAGTGACGGGTGCTGTTGGGGGTTAATGGTCAGTGAAGTTCACTGGGGTTTATTTGAGAGAGTCAGGTGCAGCATTCTTACTGCTTGAGGGTAAAAAGTGGTCCTGTGTCTATTGGTGCAGGACTGAATGCTGCAGCAGCAGACAGCCAGGGAGTAAACAGTCCTTGGTTGGGGCGGGTTGGCTCACTGATGATGCTGCAAGCCTAACACTCACACCGCTTGTTGTAAAATATCCTCTTCTGGTAGGAGTGAGGACTCAGTGATGTTTCTACCTCATCAAACTTTTTTGATCTAACTGACAGATAACATTTCTTAACCCCCCCCCCACCCCCCCACCCCCCATCTTCTCTGCAGTGTTGAGGAAGTGTGTGAGGTGTTGCAAAGTGAGGGTTTGTGTGAGGTGGAGAATGTGATGGACCTGAAGGAGTCTGAGTTCTGCAGGGACGCCCTCTGTCCAGACACACTGGTCTTCCCCCGACAGCTTTATGCACTGCTGCAGCACAGCCAGCTCACCGTTACACATGCAATAAACATACAGGTAGGGATCTATGTGTGTGTGTGTGTGTGTGTGTGTAGGTAAACAAGTCAAACTCAGTATCCTCTGTCTGACATGCTTTCAAATTACAGGCAGGTATAGGACTCATGTGTTTGACGATGGGAAGAAGCTCACTGTGAAATGGAGATACAGTCCTTACGAGTGTGACTGACGTGTGTAACATTAGTGCCGTGACCCAGATCATATGGTTTGCCTTGCACTCCAGTTGGAGTCACTGTTGTGATGCGTATAGCAGTGGTTATTCTCAGCCTTCTTACCTTCTGACCCCTTAAAACGAAGCGATGCCTGCTCACCCCCCCCCCCCCCTCACCCCCCCTTCACAGGCTGCAGTAGAGTGATGAACAGCAAAGAATGATTTTCATTTAATTAATTATCAGAGGAGGCCTAGAGGCTGAAAACTATTCAGTATTTCACGAGAACAAGATGCAAAAATTTGAGAAACATCAGAAAATATAGACATGATAATGAATTTGTATAGTAGAAATATGTTTTTTCCTATCCCATAAATCAACTCACAACCCCATAATATTATCTTGCGACGCCGTAGGGGGGTCCCGACCCCCAGGTTGAGAACCACTGGTGTATAGCCAGTGTGGGCGATAAGTGCAAATGAGTTGAAGAAGTCAGCACGCCTCTGAATCAGCTCAATCAGCAGCACAGCAGTCTATAATGCTGAAAGGAACAGGACTTGTCGGGTCAACATAGGAAAGACACTCAGAATTAAGTATAGTCCTCCTTGCTAGAATTAATGACGTAATATCTATGTGCAGCTGCGTGTGTCTGAAACCATTTGCACCTCTCTTCAGGACAGGAGTGTGTGTGTGGCGGTGAGTGCGTTGCGCCCCCTGCTGTCTGACGACAGTGACGTCCTGGTGACGGGGGCCTTCTCCGCTCTGACCGTGGCTCACGTAGCCGTCCTGGCCGCCGCCCGCTCGGGGAAAGTGTTAGTGTGCGCTGCCGATCACACACCGGCACACACAGAGGAGATACAACAAGTACTCACACAAATGGACATCAAAAGTGAGTGATGAAAAGACATGAAAGAGTAGGGATGGGACGATACGCTTATCTCACGATATGATTCGATACGCAATACAGGGTTCACAATTATTGTGCAGAGTTATGTTTATTTCTGAGTCACAAATCTTTCTAGCAATGGCATTGGCTTACTAGAATGTAAACAACAATTTAAAAATGTCATTACAAAATGCAAATAATATAATTTGGATGGAGAGCTTGTGAAACTGTGATGGGCAAGCCATCTCATTTGTGATTACTACAACAGAATAAAATGTAGCTAATATCGTGATTCATTTTTCTGCTCCACAATACGTATTGTCACAGTTTTGTATTGTGATATATTGAATTTCGATACATCGTCCCATCCCTATTACAAGAGTCAAAATCATTCAAAAAGATACAGAAAGTAAGATAACATATTGTACTATCATTACATGCATGGGTACTGGAGTAGGAGAAGATGTAAACGGCCTGTAATTCTTCAATTAACTGTATTGCCTCTTTGCTGTGCGTATGCATGTTTGTGTTCATGTTATTTGTCCCATGCAGACGTACGCGTCCTGTCAGAGCCGTTCTGTGGTCTGGACGAGTGGGACGGCATAGTTCAGCGCTTACAGGTCATCATAGTGCTGCCTCAGTGTTCGTCCTCCGCCCTCAACGACCCAGTGCACACCATCCACAGCGAACATGGAGGTACGCAGCGCCAGGGAGGAAGGGATGGGAGGGAGAGATGGATGGAGGAAGGAGGGAAGAGGATGGAGAAAGTAAAAAAAAAGAGACAGGGAAAATTAGTGTAGGAAGAAATAGACCATAAAGGAAGAAAATACTGTAGAAATACTGCTGGTAATATTAAGATGATGTGTGTTTTGTCAGACTGTGATCTGCTGCAGGACTTGTCCCAAGGCTCTGTGTCCCACAGCAAGATACACACACTGGCCGCCCAGCAGGCTCGGCTACTAGCACACGCTCTCACATGTGAGTGTATAGTAGCCTACACACACACACTCATATAAACACACACGCACGCACAAACATACACACACACATAACTTTAATGCAGTAAAACACAATATGTTGAACACTCCAATATACAGAGCAATATATGATGAGTTAAGGCGGATGACAGTTATACGAGGAACAGTCGTGTACACACACTCGCTCGCTCACACACACACACACACACACACACACTCGCACCAGCAGTGTTATAACAGAAAAGACTGCCATACTTGATACAGTGTATTTTCTCTCTCTCTCTCTCTCTCTCTCTCTCAGTCCCTAAGGTTCAGACGGTGGTCTACTGCACGCGCTCAGTGTATCCTGAGGAAAATGAACAGCTGGTGAAAAGAGTGTTAGAGAAAGCAAACACTCACCCCAAATTGTTGCCCTTCAGGTACACACACACACACACACACACACACACACACACCCCTGCTCTCTAGTACCCTTGTCTAGATATAAGTTTCTGAGTTCTAAATTGCTTCATGACTCTGCTCTAAATTATTTCATTATCCAATCAGGCTTTTCATTGCTAGTCCGCAAACCACAAAGGTAATGAGGAAATTGACTTGACTAAACAAGGTAGATTGGCTGTAAACTGTTTCAGCAACCACAGGCCATACATAAAGCACTTAGCTTTTTTTTTTAAAAGCCACGGTTGGCAAGTTTGAAGGAAAACAGGAGTAAGACTAACACAGTTATCCCTCCTCTCCCCCCCTCCTACCCACCCAGACAGTTGATTGACAACTCAGAGCGAGGCTTTCCTGCTCCACACTGTGCCTCAATTGGTTAGATATCCCAGCCACAAAATTTACTTTGACAAGAAAATAGCAGAGCAATGGAGCTATTCTGACATATCATCTACTGATTTATGTTCACCCAACATGGGGATTACCGTTGCTGGATTTAAGCAAAATGTCAACTTATAAAACCTAAACCTATGGCAGCTTTAATCGTACCATAAAACTTAACCAGCAGAGCACTTCACCTTTTCTGAAGCATTGCATTGAACGCAACCAGCATAGCATATAGCCTTTTGTGGCATTTGGTATAATCTAAGCATACTATTATTATGCTGGCCAACAAGTATGACAGCTAAACCACTACTTTGATAGCTGCTCATCCACTGCATTTGAGGTATAATCTAAGCAGAGGCTTACATTATTATGTATCGCCACAAATTACATACTGTTTGACTAAAAGTAAAACTACAGTACTCCTGCTGTTAGCATAAGTAATTAATAGAAAAACTAGTAATCCACTTCCATAGTGCAAACATCATCAGTGGACAGAACTGATTTCAGTCCTGATAGTATGATAAGGATAGATTTAAGGATATGAAAGTGCATATATTAGCTAACCTTATAGTCTCATTGACATATAGCTTAGCTCAAGAGCTGCTCATGCAATAACTGCATGCACACTTAACTGCAGAGCCCAATTATAGACTGTAGTGAGCTTCATCTCAACTACAGACTGCAGGAGAGACTGCAAGAGAAAGAAAGAGAGAGAATGAAAGAGTATGTGTTTGAGTGAGTGAATGAGTGAGTAATGTCTGGGAGATATAATGAGAAAGAGAAATAATATTTGTCTTGTGTAAATATATCTCATGATATCCCCGTGCGAGTGTGTGTGATTGTTTAGAGCACAGAGTGTGTGTGTGTGTGTGTGTGTGTGTGTGTGTGTGTGTCTGTGTGAGTAATGTGAGAGAGAGAGAGATAATGAGAGAGACGGAGAAAAAAAACTGTTTGCTGTATAAACATGGGAACATTTGTATTTGTATGAGAGGGACAGTAACCAGGCTGATGAAAGGATGGGCCGCGGTTGCCGTGGGGACGGCAGTTAATCCAAGAGTCGGAGGCGGAGAAGGAGGAGATTTCAGGGAGTCTGTTCCACGCCGGCTGCTCTGTCCTCAAACCCCCCAGACCGCTCTCTCACTTGCTCTCATCCATCTCCAAAAACCCAAACCTTATTATTTTAGTCAAATAAACTCACTTATCAACTTACCGATGTGTGATGAGAAGATCACCTCAGTTATTCCAGTACTTATTTCACTCAACCACTGATCCAGCACACTGTGCAGGCTGTGTTGATTACATTTCATGAATTAGCATTGCTTCATCCCACACAGTGTAAAATGCAAAATGAATGTGGTAATGGATTATTGATGCTGAAATGCCACACGTAACACCTTTAACAACTTGTTCCATGAGTTGAAGTCCTCCTGCCTCCTCTGTGCTGCTGTCTCAGGCTGAGCGCTCCGGGTCTCTCTGAAGCTGCTGGGTCAGAAACAGACAAGTTCTTCAGGATCGAAGCCTCTCAACACACCAACGGCTGCTTCATAGCCCGCCTGGCCAGAGAGGTGAGAGAGAGAGAGAGAGGTTGGAAAGAGAGAGAGAGAGAGAGAGAGAGCGAGAGAGAGAGAGAGTAAGAAATAGATAGAATGTGTGTGAAAGACATAGAGATTGACAGCAAGAAAGCTAGAGAAATATAGAGGGCAAGGATGTGAGAGACAGAGTGAGGGAAAAACAGAGAATTTGTGTTGTGTTGAATTTGTGTGTGTGTGTGTGTGTGTATGTGTGTGTGTGTGTGTGTGATTGCTTTGGGACAAGACCTTCCAGTAGTGCTGAGGCTGCACTCTTTTACTGTCTGTCTGCTGGGAGGTCGGCCGGCTCTGCTTGTCTGCAAGCACACTCGCACACACACACACACACACACACACGCACACACCTACACACACACTCTATCACACTATTACCCCACTGCAAAACCGCAGCGTTATTCCAATACTCCATAAAAAACGAGACAAGTTAAAGATGAAATATGCCTGAGCCGCTAAAACATTCCAGTAGTTTAGAGGAAAGATGAATGGATAATTCCCCGTATCGTTCCTCAACCCCCCCCCCCCCCACCCCCCCACCCCGCTGGTCTTGTTGCGTCCCTTCTCTCCTCCATTTACCCCCCCCCCTTTCTCTCCTCTTCCCCCGCTCATAAAAAGAAGAAAAATACAACAGAGGGAAATGAGATGCTGCTCCTTTGATCCCCTGCGGATCTCAGAAATGGTGCAGGGAGGGGACTGAGTGTGTGTGTATGACTCCTTCCAGTACACACACACACACTCACAGGCACCGACACACACACACACACACACACACACATACACACACACGGTCAGGTACTGCTCACCTGTCCGGTGGCAGTGCAGCAGTGTTAAATCTAATAATCATCTCTAATTAGATCTGCAGTCACTCCCACAATGAGCCAAATCACATCAGGGCTACAGCTGCTGATTCAATTACGCTGCAACTGGTAAGGTGCTTCACCGCTACACAGATGAATGACTCCACACTCCTCCAACTGTGGCTTCAAGGGATCTGATGTAGTTACATGAGAGCGAGAGAGAGAGAGAGAGAGAGAGAGAGAGAGAGAGAGAGAGAGAGAGAGAGAGAGGAGAAGAAGGATGAAAAAAGACAGAGAGAGGTTTCCTTGCAGTCTCTCTCAGGGAAATAATGGAAAATCATGGGGAGACAGCAGGGAAGCAGACATCTTCATTAGAAATGGATGGGAGCTGTGTGTCTAAAAACCTCTGAAAAACAAAACTGTAAAATCACATCTGTCAAACACGTCTGACAGGCTGTGATCATTCATACCTAAGATTCAATTTGCACTGTATAGGCAGTATAACAAAGGTTGTGAAGTTTACAAATGACTCGATGCATAAAATAGAGAGGACAACGCTGTCGAAATGGAAATAAAAAGTTCTATAAAAGCAGACACACACACACACACACACACAAATGGGACCGGGTAGAATAAAATATGCATCTGCAGTGTTTTAAGTGCTGTGCTGAACATAATTCAACTTTCATTAGAGAGGAGACAGTAAATGGAGATACAGGCGGACACAGTCAGACAGACTGGTGGACAGAGAGAGAGAGACAGAGAGAGAGAGACACAGAGAGAGAGAGAGAGAGAGAGAGAGAGAGAGAGAGAGAAAGGGGAAGGCTTAGAGGAGATTTAAAAGGATTTCTACTCTGTTTAAATGCCACTGCGGATGAAGACACCCTTTTCTCCCTGCATGTGTGCATTTGTGTCATGCCAGCCAAATGTGTGTGTGTGTGTGTGTGTGTGTGTGTGTGTGTGTGTGTGTGTGTGTGCGTGCCAGTGTTGCCGTGGACTACTAGCTACACTGTCATGTTTCTGCCCTAAATCAATGTATCTCAATAGTTTAGTTCCCTGTAAAACATATAGACACATTAGGAATCCTCTCCTCTCCCCTCCCTCCCCTCCCTCTGTTTTCTCTCTGTAGTGAGGAGAAGCAAGGGAGGGAGGGAGAGAGGGAGGGAGGGAGAGAGGGAGGGATAAGTGGCTAGGGACCGTAACTATCACGCTGCCTTTGAAATAATGTCCCAGACCCGCTCTGTGGGGATCTGAAAGCCATCAAACCCCCCTGCGATCTCTCCTCCCCCCTTTCAAGTTCTCCCCCGCCCCCCCCCCCCCCCACACACCCCCTCCTCCCCCCCCCCCCCCCCCCCCCCCCCCCCTCCCTCTGCAGTTTCACTTTATGGATGTGGCCCATTTCTACAGCATTCCTGTTGTGCTGTATAGATCTCCTTGGTGCTATGCCCCCCTTGAGACCTGTAATTTTAATGTGTTGTATCTTCACATGGGATCTTAACTGTCCTCGGTTTGTCTCCTCTCTCTCTCTCTCTCTCTCTCTCTCCATTATCTTTCTCCACCCTCCCCCCCCCTCTTTCCTCTCTTCCTTCTCTTTCTCTTTTCCCAGGTGGATCCCACTAAGGTAGAGACAGTCCAGGACGTGCTGGCGAGGGCAGCGGCGAAGGGCCTCCTGGGTGGAATTGTCCCATCCGGGGACAATTCAAAAACCGGTAAAAAGGGAAGAAGAAGGAAGAGCCGCGCGCCTGCAACCGCCGGCAAACCCTCGTCCCCCTCCAGCCAGGAGAGGACGGAAACTGATCCTGCGACTGGTGAAGATCCGGGAAGCGGCGACGGTGTCCTCCCGGTCGCACTGTCCACCCTTGAAGAGAGGGGTGAGGGAGAGTACGAGGGTAGTGAGGAGGAAGAGGAGGGGGAAGAGGGTGATGATGAAGAGGTTGAGGGGACGAAGGTAGGGAAGAGGAGAGGGCTTAAGGGAAGTAAGGCCAAGCCCAAACGGCGCCCTAAGCAAACCCGCAGGACTCTCATGGTCTCCAAGGTTCGTCCTAACCGCCTCAGGAAGAAACCAGCGAACAGGAAAGTCCACCTAAGGCCTCGAGGTCCAGCTAAAAGAAAGCCAAGAGACCAGCTCGCTTCTCTTGTGCCAACTCTGACACCCTCTCCAAACCCCTCCCACAATTCCTCCCACCATTCCTCCCCAGTCACGCCCCATGCCAACACGCTCACCGACGATCCACCGACGATGATATCACAACAACACATATCTAGCACTGCTTCCCCCATCGGCAAACCTCTGTCACCGGACCGCCCCGCTCCCCCTGCTCCCCCTGCTCCCCACACAGCCTCCAAAAGAGCAGAAAAAACATTTAAGGTCGTGGCTAAACCAGGAAGCCCGCGTAAGGGCGCGGGGAAGGCGGTCAGACCGAAGGAGGCGGCGGTGATGCAGGAAGCGTTGAAGCCTGTAGATTTTGTCCTGCCGCCCGCTTCCTCCCCGACCTTCAGCTCTCTGAGCAGCAGGAGCGGTGGTTCTGTCTCCCTCGCCCCGTCCCGGGCCTCCCCCGCTCAGCTCACCCAGACTTCTGTCTCCTCCTCCTCCTCAGCCTCTCTGTCCAGCCAGGACAAACTGGGGGATCAGGCTCAGTGACGTAGTGGTGAATTAGACGGTGGGAGAGCTATGGCCTCCAGTCATATGGTGATGATCGTAAGGCAATAACAACCACCGATATGAACAAACAGAGGTGACCAAGTCCACTTTGCTCGAGTCTCAAGTCAAGTCTCAAGTCTAAATGTAGAACACCAAGTCAAGTCAGAACAAATCAAGAGTCCAGTATTATTATATTTAATATCTTACAGAAAACTAAATATCTAGGACTTTTCAATGCAATATGGTTTTAATATAATAAAAACTTGGTGAGAGCATCATGAGCATCATTGATTTCTATAATCAGTTTCAACTTCAATAAATTCAATCATTCCATACAAGTTCAGAAAACAATTCAAATTCAGTCGTCTAGTGGAACAAATCTCATCACTTTCAAGTGATTCTTTCAAGTCATTTACACAAACACAAGATCTTTTGTCAAGACTTTAGAAACCTTTTCAAGTCATCAAAGTCAAGTCCCAAGTCACCAGAACCCAAGTCGTCAAGTCTCAAGTGTTCTCTTCATACATCAAGTCTCATGCAATTCAAATTGTGACTTGAGTCTGACTCGAGTCCGAGTCATGTGACTCGAGTCCCCACCTCTGTAAACAAAAATCCAATTTTCAGAAAAGCATGAATTTTTATTTTGTTTTATAGAAAATACCCTCTTTTCCTGTAACTTACATCAGCTGGAGACCGTGTACTATAATGTATACTGTGATTTTTATATCATAAAGATTCAGATAAAGATAAAGATGCAGCTTAAACAGGCAAGTAAATTCTATTTGACAAATGGTAAACTGAGTTTAGGTTCGTTTACGCTCTACTGCATCTCTGGTCAGGCCAAAACACAAAACCCAGGTTATGACTTCATCATGCACATATATAGTATGTACTGTACACACACACACACGCACATACACACACACACACACGCACATACACACACACACACACGCACACACAAAGAAAAGCCAGGTAGTATATTTTATAATGCTGTTTATTCTCACAATAGGTTACATTGATATGGTGTACAAATCAGTGAGCAGCAAACGGAAGCCAACACGTCCAATCTGTGGGGAATGGAGTGTGTGTTTGTATTTGTTTTATGTGTGTGAGCTTGACAGAGAGGCTGGGAGTCTACTACGATTACCATCATCATCATCATCATCATCATCCTCCTCTTCATCATCCACAGACATCCAGCCCAGCAGCAGCCTCCCAGCCTCTCAGTCGACTGTACAAGGTGAAGATATATTCCTTTACCTGCCTTCCTCTGCAAAGCGGAGCTTGTTGGTAGCACTGTGAGTTAACCAGGGATTGAGACAATGAGACCGAGTCAACAGACTTACTTGCCCGACCTAATAAAATCAGTATATACCTTTATAAAATAGAATAAATAAAATAAAAAATATTTCTGTTCAGTACATACAGTCGTTCTTTCAACCGTCCAAGGGCATGCAAGGCTTTTTATGACTTTCCATTTCTTGAGATCAAAAGAATGCATAGATAATTGCTCAGTTAACTTCTGTATCAACTTAATTGATAACTGTGAAAATTTCTGATCACTTCTCCTTCTCCGTTTTTTCGATATTTGCTCTCGCATTTTTCTTATCTACAACAATGTATATCAATATTTTACACTTTGGCCATTTGGTGAGTTCTCAAAAAAAGGCGTTTCATCGAAAGAAAATAATAGAAAACTACAGACATTCAAAATGAAAAGATAGCTTATAACATGATTAATGCCAAATGTTACATTATATGGATATTATATACACACAAACTTGTCTCATTCACATTTCAACGTCCTGTGACAAAAGAAGGCGTTGTGGTTGAATTATCTCATCGGAATCTCAATTCTTGCTCTAGTTCCTACAACCTGTGCATCTGGTAACTATGGACTTCAAAAGACACATGGCCACAATGAGCAAGACACATGTTACAGATACACATGTAAAGACTACAGAGGTTCAATATGCATGTGCTCTTTGCACTTCTGATGCACTGTTGCCCTTCCTCCGAGAGGAATTGTTTGACAAAAACCTGCAATGTTAATGAAGCATAGAGGGAAGGTGGGGCTTCAGTGGCTAGCAACAGTTATTACCATATTGCCTATACTGATCAAAGCTTGTCAGATCAAGAGGTGTAAGGAGCTAGCGGAGTCGAATTGAGATTTGAGTGAGAAAAACACTGAAAACAGACCAAAGCAAGTGATCTAGTGGCACTGATGAAAACGGACATAAGTAGGCAATGAAAAACAAAAAAAAAAACCACAGAAGGCGCATTCAAGTGACCAGAACCCTGGAGACAGAGAGATAGCAGCCCTGGAAAGTCCCGTTACGCTGAGTCGACACGTCACTGTTGGGTTTCCTCCTGAAAACAGCCGAGGCCGGAGGTGAATCGCTTGCTCTCCTCCTCACATCCTCACAGTTCATCACTTAGTTCAGAGCTCAGCTGTGTACAAAAACAACGTCACCATGCCAAGGTATAAAAGCACATTCCTCCGGTCTTCTTTGCAGTTATTCATCCAGCCAGTCTTACTTCGTCAATCGATCCCCTTTTATTGGTGGGCATGAAGTCTCCAAGGACTGATGCTGAGGTGGGATTTAAAAGGAACAGTCAGTCGTGTGTATCAAAGAGCAGCAGCATGCCGATCTCTCTCCTGGGTTTGGGTGCAGCAGCCTAGCACTGGTCCGGGGGAAAGGGAAAGAGCAGGGGAGTAGAGGAGGGAGGGGCAACCTTCTGTCCATCCCTCTCTCCCGTCCTCCGTTATGGCTATCGTCCGTCTGTCATTTTCCGAGGGACAACAAAAGCGTGGGAAGCGAGAAGTAAACGGGAAGCGTATGAAAGATGTTCCGGGTGAAGGGTCACCGCTCGTTCAGACCGTCCAGGCCAGACTAGACGATTCTTGCCGACTAGACAAGAAATTAACGACAAATACAAAAAAAAAAGACGGGAAAACAAAATCCAACTTTTATTTCTCACCCCTTCAGTCTCTGAAAGCAGCAGCAGTGTATCGCTATTGTCTAGAATGTTTCACGTTTATATAAAAAGTTCATGCAGGATCAGTTGAACAGCTCAGGGTGTGTTGTGGACTGGGAAGGTGAGGGCCGAATCTCATTAGTCTCATTAGTCTGTAGTGGCTTCCCTCTTTCATTCAGAAAATCAGAGAAGTGAAAGTAACACGATGGCTTTCGCAATTCCCAACTTTTCCGTTCACTTTACATTGCGGTGCACTGAGGTTAACGGGGAACGGACAGAGACACAAAAGCCGCTATAGACTAACAGGATACCCAAAGTGAATGAAAGGGGGGGGTGTGGCCAGGTGTGCGAGGTCATGCTGGCGGCACAGGCACGGACACAAAGACACTGAGAGCATGGAGAGGTCAGAGTTCAAGAGTTCAGGCAGCGATGCGTCCGCTCTGTGCTCAAGGGAGCGCTTCCTCCTTCTTTGTTCATCAGTTTGTTCATTTTTTTGCTCTCTCTCCTCACTCCTTCTCTGCGCTGAGGGGGATGAGAGTTACTTCTATGTACACTGTCACCTTTACGATCATCATTCAGACTCTGTGAAATAGTTTCTCATGGTTGTTGCCGCACTGGTCTTGGGCTCGCCACCTGTAGCCTGCTGCTGTGAGGGTTTCTTCTTGGTGTGGGATTGGGAGTCTCATTCATCTCAGTTATTTTGGGGAGACAGACTTGAATTGCTGCTCAAGAGCTGAGAGGCCCAGTTCCTGATAACTTCCAAACTCTTGAAGTGAAATTCAAATTTACTTAAGCGCAAGAATCGTGATGCGGCTCCCCAACCCCTGGGGCTTTATTCTGTTTCCATGGTTACTGGGGTCTGTGGTGGCGAAGTGGTGCATTCCCACTGACGGGTTTTGGCAGCGATGCGACTGGTTACCATGGTGACTGGGGGTTGTGGCGGGGAGCTGGTGGCGCTTAACTGTGGTTACTGCGGCAGCTCGGTGACGGGTCTCTTCTGTTTGAGGGTGTCGATGAGAGACAGGACGCCCCGCTTCACGCTGGTCGAGACCCGGCGGGACACCGAGTCGCCAGGGGGCGAAGAGCCGCAGGCCTTCTGGGACGGGGGCCGTGCCACCAAGCACTTCTGGTACCGCAGCTGAAGGGGTGGAGGGAGGGGGAGGTGTGAAGAGAGGGAGAATGGGAAAAGACAGAAAAGACGTGGGTGGAGGGAAATGAGAAGGTACGGAGAGAGAAGGAGGGAGGAAGAGAGACACATTGTAAATAATAGGGAGTTACAGCTGCTGAGTACACGACTGTGGTGTGTGTGTGTGTGTGTGTGTGTGTGCCTGCCAAGGAAAAGCTGGGTTGGTGCAGGCTGGTAGCTGTGATCAATAGTAATGATTGATGGTCTCTTGTCACCGTGAATCAGTTTTAGTGTGTGTGTGTGTGTGTGTGTGTGTGTGTGTCTGTCCATATATCTAAAGTTCTGATGGGCGGATCAATAGTACAGCCAGAAGTCTGCTAATCCTGTGACTCACACAAAGTGCGGGGCAGAGGAAGATGAGTAACCTCCACTAATGGGCTGCATTATACTGTAGCAGCACCACAGAGGGGCATCTTTTATCGTGGTTATGGGTAAGATGGTGATATAACAAAAAACACATTGGGAGGGTATTATAGCTTCTATACAATGGTTACTAAAGTTTTCTGCCAAGTAGTGAACAATGCAGAATACAATGTAAAACGCTGAACTGTGAAGAGTGAAGCACAAAATCTATACGATGACTTGCAAGGACGTCTCTTTTCAGAAGCCAGTGGTGTTGAACATATAGCTTTGTTTTCACTTTAGGGGGCTGCACTTGATTTGAATGGAAGTTTTAAAAGAACAGGGCAGTGATGGAGGGTCTCATCTCAACCTGAATAGAGCGTACGGGTTGGACAGTAAAACACCCATCTGCCAAGACTGAAAAACAAATCCCATACTAACCCACTGGCAAGGACATGCACTCTCAGGAACAAGGGACTCTAATTGTCTATCTTTGTCTGAACTTAAAGTGGATGGCCTTGGTTTAAATACGATTTGCAACTTGCAAGTATTTTGCAGTCTATCCCATAGGTCCGATTAAGGATTAAAGAGCCCTTTCATCAAGGCCCTATTCAGTGACACGTTACAGTCATTTTAAATCAAGGCCGGCCGGTTAAAATAAGGCTATGCATAAGAATCAAGTGACTTGATTCTTCTTTTGTGTTTCACTCTTAATATCTAAGTATCTTTCTGTCAAGACTGTGTGTGCTTTTGCTTAGGCCTTAAGTCCTAAATGGAGGATTTCTTCAGTCTGCCTGAAGAAAAACATTTTTCAAGAAAAGACATTTTGAAAAAGAGAATCCATTGAGTGTTTTTTCTTCATACTTATGTACTAATCCCTCTGTTTAGCTGAAACTACCAGTTCTATTACAGTATCTGCAGCTTTCAAATTACGCCAATTTAAAGACTAGTCCAAACCTGATGAGTTTCTCAAAATGCCAACCTAATTAGTATTCATGGATAATTCACAGCATTGCCTGCTGTAAGTCCTGATCTCAAGCAAAGTGAACAACCCCACACTGTCTTCGCTGCCTCAGACACACACTCAGACAAATGTCATTCCTTAAATCCTTGAGCTAACCTAGTTAGAGTTGGCTCAGAGAATAGTTGAGTCGCACCGTTAGGTCTGCACCAGACTGCTGTGTTTTGCTGCAGTGACTCACCATGCACGCTGCCTGCACAGCCTCCGACACGCTCCCGGCGTTGGGCTCGCACCAGAAGATGTGACAGTCGAAGCGCTGCCCGCCCGCGTCCATGATGAAGGCGAAGGAGTGCACGTCGCGCCCCACGCCCATGAAGGACAGGAAACGCACGCGACACTCCACCAGCACCTCCGCTTCCTCCTGGTGAGAAACATTGCTGCGTGTAACATCGGCCAGAAACGGTTTGAAGTCACGTACACACACGCTACAGGCACGTAAGATTTACATTTAGCTTTAAGTTAGGTGTCCTTCTGAAACGCAGGGAAGAAAAACATGCTCTGTTCATACATCCTCTTGTTCAGCTTCAGCCTGCTTTATATTCATACAGTTAAACAGTTGAAGTGCCTTGCTCAAGGGAACAGTGGTGGTTGTTTTCTTTGCAGGGATTTAAACCAACAACTCCCAGTCAAAAGCCTGCTTCTCTAACCTCTAGGCTATTATCCCCAACTGTCACTACCACTGTCTTCTGTTTTCTGTGGATTTTTTTAGACAGAGTAGTTCTGGTGGGATTAGATTCTACTCGACTGTCTGTCCACTTTCCGTCTCGTGTTGAAGCAGTTATGGGAAACGTGAGGTGAATATGGACGGGCATTAGGGCGGCGGCAGACGCGTGTGACTGACCTTGTCCTTGCTGATGGTGACAGTGGCGTCGGCCACGTTGAGGGCGACCGGAGCCCAGTCCTCTCTTCTGGTGGAACCGACCAGACTGTCTATAGCCCCGTTCAGGATGTCCATGCCTGGAGGGGAGGGGGTTGAAAACAAACATACCTAAGTTGTAATCACACTGTCAAATACTTGCATCTCGTTTGAGTGTGTGTGTGTGTGTGTGTGTGTGTGTGTGTGTGTGTTGTTGTGTGTGTGTTAAACCTACCTATAGGTCTGGCCACAGGCATCATCCCAAGGTAAAGCACCTGGAACTTCTGTACCAACTCTGTCTTTGGTGTGGGGAACTCTGCTGGGGAGAAGACACACACACATTGATTAGGTGCTCATATGAGCGCACATATACTTGCATACATTTATTATAATTGCATATGTTTATGTACATAAGTTATTGTGAACAGCTAACACAAGTGCACATCTACTCTGTAAATCTGATAATGTGAGATCCTGTTCTTTCCTGCAATGACCAAATATCACCTTGGGAATCAATAAAGTTCACCTGATCTTATACAGTACACAGCAATGTAGCACAATACACACACACACACACACACACACACACACACAGGTATTCATACACACACACACACATACACAGAGAGTGAGTGAGGTGCGTCTGAAGCCTACCTTGTAAAGGGAGGTCTAGTCCTGCCTGCATCCTGTCCTGGAGAGAGCCTCCAGCCATCGCTTTGGCATTCTTTCGCTCTGTCATTATCTGGAGGGAGAGGCAGAGAGACAGAGGTATGAGAAAATGGCGTGTAAAAAGAGAAAAGAAATGGGATTCAGTGGCACAGACACAGGGAAGCAGGGGTGAAGAGACAAAAGGGAAAAATTTGTTTAAGTGAAAGAAGATAGGGGAGAAAAAAAGAGATAAAAAAGTCAATAAGGAGCTGAAGGAGCCTGGAGCAGCTTCACCCCGATACTGTCACGCTATCTACCCGTTTCACCTGGGGAGTGCGTGCGCGCGCACACACACACATACACACACACAAACACACACACATTAACCAGGTCACACCCGTCTTTCTAAAGGAGGGTAAAAGCTTTTCCTGCAGTGCCACTCGAATAGGCACAGAAATATGCATGCACACAGACACACTTTCTCTCTCTCTCTCTCTCTCACACACACACACACAAACTCACATACGCAATCCATAAATTATACATGTCATTAATCAAAGAGATTGTCACAGCAAATCTACATCTCAACGCCCCCTGCTGTGACCAGTTCTCCCTCTTCCTGCCTCCATCTTGCTTTCTGTCCCCTTCTTCTCCCTCCAACAAGTCACTCTGTATTAGACGGACATGATGGTCTTCACCTACAAATCCCTCCATGCCCTCGCCCCCCAGTACCTATCTGACCTCCTCCACCCCTATACCCCGTCCCGGAATCTGCGGTCCTCAGACACGGGTCTGCTCTCCACCCCCCACACCAGCCTGCGATCTTTTGGGGACAGAGCCTTCAGTGTGGCAGCCCCCACCCTCTGGAACGCTCTCCCGGCAGAGATCCGCAACGCCCCATCTTTGGACACTTTTTAAAAAATCCTGAGAACCCACCTGTTAACCAAGGCCCATGGCCTCTAGTTAACTCTCTCATCCAGGCAATTATTGCTATTATTGTTTTCTGTTCTTGTTTTATTTGTTTTGTCTGCCTCACTGTGTAAAGCGTCCTTGGGTCTCTTGAAAGGCGCTATATAAATCTAAGCTATTACTATTATTATTATTATTATTACACTACAGGTTGGCTGTGTGATGTAGGAGTGTCAGTATTACCATGAAGAATGTGGAGAAGGGCAAATGGCTCCCAAGGGGGCAAAAAACTAGAAATATAAAGGAGAGGGGAACCATCTCTAATGCAAAAAGAACACGATTTGTTCAAGCTTGGTCGAACAGAGTATCTGCAGCTTTCAGAAACCCAAACCAAACTAATTGAATTAAAGACAAATTGAAACTCTAAATTAAGAAACAAGGCTGGCAAAACCATCGTATTTCCCACTAAACATCGCTAATGAAAATTCAGAAACTCTAAATGGGCAGTGTAAGGAAAAACGACAACAGGAAAGTCCATGAAGTCCAAGTTTGTTCAGTAAATAAAGCAGATACAACAAAAAAAACTGTTTTGCATACCGTACTACTAAGCCTGTTCTATATTAATCTCAGAGTGGGCATGCAGTGCAAAGAAATCTGTCATTGTATGGTGAAAAAATAAGACCTCTAATAATTGTATGTAATGTATTGTAATGTATTTAAGGGATTTTTCAGGCTTTTTCAGGACCTGCGGATACAACCATGGAAATGTGTACACAGGCTGTGGAATACTAAACATGACCATACAATACATGCACACTAGGCAGCACATTTAAATATGTTGACTGGATACACTCTTCCTCAGGCAGCAGATCTGCAGATTGTCTACATTTTCATCTCTGTGACTGTTGGCTTGCATAAATGTGTTCTTTTGGCTTTAGAAGCGGTTCCCCCTTTTCTTATTTCTCTAGGAGTTTCAGTATTGCAGTAATACACAGTATCGGTTTCAAATGAGTTGTGAAAATGACCTTCAGCGCATCGTAACTAACAAACTTCTTACCCGGGAGCAGATCTCATGCAGGCTGGTGGCGATGGCTTTGGCGGGCGTGTCACAGCGGAACACATGACATTTCAGGATCCTTGTGTTTTTATCCCGCGCCACGTACGCAAAGTCCCTGCGGGCGAGGAAAAAACAGAGGGTTAACGAAGGGAGAAAGGAGGGAGGAATGATGGATGAAGAGGAGAAGAAGAGGAGGGTTTGTTGAACTAGTGGGGACAAGAACGATACGGCAAGAATGATGAAGTAGGAGTGTTTATGCGTGTGTGTGTGTGTGTGTGCGTGTGTGTCCAGACTCGAGACTGACAGCGCTGAGAAACAGATGAGAGATGAGCTGACCTTTCTCAGCTTGATGAACACAGGACACACACACACGCACACACACACACACACACACACACACACGCACACGCACACTCAGGTCGATAGACCCCGGGGATCAATAGAGCAGTGTGATGCAGCGGGGAGTTGAACAGAGTGACAGCAGGGAGCAACTTTCCCCTGGGCCCACTGGACCTGAAAACAATTTAATACCGCTGAAAAGAAGGAATAAAAAGAAGATGGACGGGATAAAGGAGGGATTGAGGAATAGAGACGTGGGAGTGCTTTGGAGGAGAAATATAGCTGCACCACGTTAACCGATACAGCACACAGACATATAGATTTAAACTTGTATAAATGCATGTAAAACCAATCGAAATAACTTGCTCGGAGCTGTGTGCCTGTTTAATGCAATGCAATAGGAACCAGGGGCCTCAAGGTTAACAAGATTTCTCAGCCGACCCCCTGGGAGAAACTGTGTGTGCATGTGTGTGTGTGTGTGTGTGTGTGTGTGTGTGTGTGTATGTGTGTGTGTACTTTAAAACTGCTGGGAGACAGGATAGCGGAGGTCACCTTCATTTCCTACATCTGTATGTGTGTGTGTGTGTGTGTGTGTGTGTGCGCGGGAACAGTGTACACAATCAAGAAGCACTTTGAAGACAGAGGGGGGGGGGGGGGGAAACGAGAAGCCGAGGAAATTAAACAATAACGAATATGATGGAGAGAGAGGAGGAATGAAGCGGAGGAATGCGAGTATCTGTTTACCTCTCTCTGTGTCCGAGGAAGCCGGGGGAAGGAAAGGAGGAGGACGGTTAGTGGAAGAAAAGAGAACAAAACCCACTGCACTAAATCCCCTAGTGGGGGACAAGAGGCAAACCTACACCGGCAGCACACACACACACACACACACACACACACACACACACACACACACACACACACACAGGGTTAACCTTGAGTTACGTATTCATTCCTTCTTCCCTCTCCTTTGCTCCGTTGCAACTACTTCCCTTGAGCCTCAATAGCTGAGGATGTGTGTGTCTGTATGTGTGTGTGTGTGTGTGTGTGTGTGTACACAGGTCAAAGCAGCACTGCAGGTAATTTTTTTGCATACATACTCAACTCTTAAAGTGAAAAAAAGCAGAATTGACAGTAAGCGAGAGACACAGAATAAGGTAAGAAGAATACGGGGGCAGAGAGATGTTCCGGATGAGCGCAATTAGCTGTAATTGGCTGCTGATGGTTCGTGTTTCATAAAAGAAATACAGGAAAAAGGCTGGAGTTTTAAAAGCCACATAACAAGGGAGACGCGCGAAAGAGGGAGAGAGGAAAATGAAGTCAGAAACATAATGAGAGAAAAGTAAAGGAGTGGGAGAGGAAATTGGAAGTGAACTGCGGCGACGCAGACGATAAAGATAAAAGACCAAAGACGAGGGCAGAATAAAATATACAGATGAGGAGAGAAGATAAAAGTCAGAGGAAAGAGAGTGGGAGAGAGAGGGAGAGAGAGAGGGAAAAGGGAGCGATATCTCGTTTCTAATATAATCTTATCATAATGCCGACGCCCCTGAAAATGTCAAGGTTGCCGTGGGAATCTGTAATCTCCGTGGCGATAATGAGTTCCATGGCACATGGGGAAAGGGGAGACACGGGGGTAACATTCCTACGCTGACACAACCACTCCAACCTCTGTACGAGTGTGTGTGTGTGTGTGTGTGTGTGTGAGAGAGTGAGAGAGTGAGAGAGAGAGAGAGAGAGAGAGAGAGACCCTAGCTCCTACCAGTTTTCAACTTCAGTAGAATCTTGTTCTTCCCTGACATTTTTAAACCGACTTGTCAAAGCGATAAGGGGAAAAAATCACACAAAAAAAAAAAGCAAAACGAGCAAAAACATGCAGCCATACCAAAATATATTCTATTTACTGTAGACAACTGTTGGCATTTCTGTATTCACACATACGCTTTCAAGTATTTAAAGTATAAAATAAACTGTAGAGTGTATTTTGCCATGCACATGTCATACTATGAAGGCCAGGTTTCGTGCTTAAGGTGTAGTCTTGAATCGCTGTACATTTTAACATTGCAAACAACTTCTCCAAACACAAGGGATTGGGATTAACGCGGCTCTGCTCCCCTATCAAGTAATCCATCGCTAATTAACAGTGCCACCCTCTCTCGCTCAGCCGCACTCTCACACTCAACACACAAAACCCACGCGTGGGCGCACGCACGCATGCACACACACATCAAATCCTCACACACCACCTGAGTTCCTGTGAATTCTGACACGCACATACACACACACACACACACACACACACACTTCACACCGGCTCAGTCAGCCTGTAAAAATCAATCCGCTCGCTACCTGCTCATCACCCTCCGCTACACATGGAGGCCTGATCCATCCGTCTGTCTGTCTTTCTTTCTAGCTACTTACTCCTTCTGTCACTTTGTAATCTCAAACGATGGGGAGAAGCCAAAGTGAGAGAGAGGTACATAGAGACATGAATAAAGAGAGAGAGAGAAAGGAAAGGTATGCTATGATACTCACAGTGCTGTTTTCCTATGTTGGCATGTAATCCCTTAGACACACACACACACACACACACCAGCTATTCCTAGTGGGACTAACTGCATGCGTATACACACTCAACCTGTCTGCTCCACACCCAGTAAGCACTAACCATACCTCCCCCTCAGTCGGCCTCACCCCCCTCTCCCGCTCTCCTCCCAAACCAACCCCCCTCCCTCCCTCCATCTCCTCTCCTCCTCCCTCTGCTGCAGCTGAGGTATTCCCATTGCTCTCTCCCTCTCTTTCTCTGTCTCTCTCTCTCTCTCTCCCCTCCACTCTGTGTGGATGTGGAAGAAAAAAAGGTTACTCAAACAGGATACACATCTTTGTCTTTCTTTGACAGAGTGAGTTTAATTTATAAATATATCCCATATCCCTGCATGTGTGCGTGTGTGTGTGTGTGTGAGATAGAGAGAAAGAGAGAGAGAGATAGAGAGAGGGAGATAGAGAGAGAGATCCCTGAGGCAACAGAATTCTGCAATTCTGCATATGCCAAGAGGTTTTAGCCTTGCCTCTTTCCCTGAGTGTGCTCGTCCTTGTGTGTGTGTGTGTGTGTGTGTGTGTGTGTGTGTGTGTGTGTTTGTGTGTGCGTGCACGTGCCAGCTCGAATTATACAGCAGCTACCACCACTTGTTCTGTCCAAAGTAACCCGGCTGTGCCTGTTAACCTACATACAGCACCTTCCCCATGCAGCAGTGCACAGCCCCCTCTGCTGGAGACACAGTGGCACCACAACAGCACTGACTATTATCAATTCAAAGAAGAATATTATGTTTATATGGAATTTCACTTTAACCTTTACACTACCAGTCAAACGTTTGGACACACCACCTTTTTCTTTATTTTGACTATTTTCCACATTGTAGAATAATAGTAAAGACATCAAAACTATGATATAACACAAATGGAATTATGCAGTGACCAAAAAAAGAGTGAAACAAATCAAAACTCTTATATTTTAGATTCTTTAAAGCAGCCGCCCTTTGCCTTGATGGAAAGGCAAAGGCTTTGGGAAGAAATTCATACACGGGCATCAACTTCACTATTTATATTTGTTTCATGAAACAAATGTCAAGCATTTACGCATAAGCCTTTAGATCAAAATGGCTTTAAGAGAATGAAAAACATTCAATCAAGCATGTCCAAACTTTTGACTGGCGGTGTGTGTGTTATTCTATTCCAGAAACACCCCGCTTCACACTCACACAGCCGGACACATCAGGCGGTGGAGCTGCCCAGCACAACCACAGTCTGCTGCTGTGAGTTCTCCTCTAGTAAGCTGTACTGAGCTGACCTGAGGTGAGAGGGGCGAACAGGCGGTCAGGTGAGGATTTGCGGAGAGAGAGAATCAAGGCCATTCTCTCTCTCCTCCTCTGCTTTGTGTAGACGAATTAATCTTTCATTAGCATCCCTTCATCATCAATCATTCACTCCTCTCTTCTCACTCGGTCACCGCACCATCCGTCTGCCGCTCTCAGTTGTTACCCTGACCTTTTACTGTGCGTGTGTGTGTGTGTGTGTGCGCGTGTGTGTGTGTGTGTGTGTGTGTGTGTGTGTGTGTGTGGGATGCCTCAGTGACTTCATTTACACCTGCGAGCGTTTGGGAAAGAAGCTATAAAACTAAAACCTAGACAATAGAAGCATGGCCAAATAATGGCCACCGAGAGTTATGACCCTTATAATTGGTACATAAGATTATAATTGTTTGGAATATTTTCACTACATAATTATTTTACACGACACAAAGCACTTTGCACTCTCTTAGAAAACCACAACAAACATCTCACACACCGAGGAATAGTCCTGAACAGTTTCATTAAATCAAACCAACTGGGGGAGTTTTAAAAGTTCCAGAACAATATAGACAAATAGTTATGAGCAAAGCACTTACAAATGATTCGATTTTAGCAAATGAATGTGGGGGAGGAGTGGTTGCCATGGTGACTAACCTGCCGTTGTCGCGGCCAACGCCCCAGACCCGGATACTTGCGATTGGCTGAGAGTGGAGCACACTGCGGTCCATGGGGTCGACCAGGTTCAACATGTTGTTCTCCAGCACCAGGTACATGTCTTTCCCCTGGACACAGACACACACACACACACACACACACACACGCAAACACACACACACACACACACACACTTTTCAGATCTCATCACAGAAACATGCAAACCTCATTTCCTACGACTACAGACATTGCAAAAACTAGTCCTTAAAAGGTCAGTTGTTCTCTTTAACTTAACTGTATACCTGCCTGGGTGGGTGTATATGTGTGTGTGTGTGTGTGTGTATGTGTGTGTGTGTGTGTGTGTGTGTGTGTGTGTGTGTGTGTGCCTGTGTCTATACTCTGGCTTTGAAGGCCTCTAAATAAATGATCAAACCCCAAAAAAATGGGAGATGGGAGATGAAAGGTTATTGAAAGAGGAATGAAGCTCTCTCTCTCTCTCTCTCTCTTTCTCCATGTTCTGTCGTTTCACGTTAAACACAACCACTGCAGAGACGTTGCTCTGCTCTCCTCTCTTCATCGCTCTCTCCTCCCCTCCTCCCTCCATCTCATGACATACATTTCAGAACGCTCACCTCTCTCTAACCCTCACCAACTCTCTACAAACACTCCATCACTCCAAATGGCACAGTCTCTCGTTTATTTTTACACGCAAACAATACACACACACACACACACACACACACACAGAGAGAGAGACCCCTCCTTACCTCTCCCCAGATGCCAACGGTGTCTCGGATGTCGTTCTTGCAGTAGGAGAGCTGTCGGATGCAGTTGTTAACGGCGACGCTGCTCTTCCCTGGAGCCAAGTCCTCCTCAGCCATCTCCACCCAGCCCAGCGAGCGCACTGCAAAACACTGGAGGACGCACACACACACACACACACACACACACAATGAAAATGTTAGGACAGGTGATGATACTCTTACCAATGTAGGGTTTTAAGTTCCAAAAGGGCTAAAAGGTCAGTTAGTCTGGTGTGGCCCACTGGGAAGACCATGGCGTTAAAAATGTTCCGGGAGACCACAGTGCTTCAGATAAGAGCTTCCACCAAATAGCATATTATGCCAATGTTATGTTCATTTGATCGAAAACCTTTAAAACAAGGCATTTGAATTTTTATTTCGATTTCAAGGTCACTGGGTTTTGAACCGGCATTTCTAAAAGAACAGCCAGACGCTCTGGACTCCCTACATACAGATTTGAAAGGATAGAGAGATGAAGATAGACAGACAAATTGGCGGATAGGAAGAGACAAGAGAGAGGAGGGACAGTAACAGGGTGAGAGAGCAGACAGAGAATGAGGAAAGTCCCATTTCCATCCATCTGTCCTCATCAAGTATTCATTTGACTTCAGCAGTCCATTCAGAAAGCACTCTGCAGATTGCTGAGATCCATGGGATGAATGAGGCCAGAGAGAGAGGGAGAGAGGGAGAGAGAGAGAGAGAGAGAGAGAGAGAGAGAGAGAGGGAAAGGGACGAGAAAGTAAATGAAGTGACTCATTATACTTTCACACTCAGTAACTGATGGCATCCCAGATTGCTGCGGGCAACCTTGTTAGCCCATGGACCGAATATTTATATTGCATAGAAAACATGCACACATGAACACACACACACACTGCAGTTAAGCTGGGAGTACACACACACACACACACACACACACACACACACCATTCTGTAGTATATTGTAATATATTTTGCTGAAGGCCAAACTAGGACTATCTGCTTATTCTTCCTTTTCTTTTTTCTTACATCCCTTTAAAGAAACTTGCAAAGCCACAGCAGAGACTGGGACATGATGATTAATTATGAGGGGATGCTACATACTGCTGACTTGAAGCTGATTGGGGTTGACGAGTGTCTGGCGCACTCACTCCCTCACTCCCTCACTCCCTCACACACACACACACACTCCCACACACCTCAGTGCTGCCAGGTGCCTGGTGCAAGCTGTACGACTAATCCGGACCAGCAGGTGGCAGCAGCTGCACGACGCACAAACTGTGCGGTCTGGATGATGTTTTATTTTTAAAAATAAAACCTCCGTCTGGGTGGAGCCACCTGGAACTGATGACCTTTCCTGTATGTCACCTCCCCCTTTCTATCTTTCCTGTAACTCTCAACTCTATATTAACCAGCAGAGAAGCAATGTCCTACAAATAACCTCAAAGCATCTGCCTTTACAAGCTACACTTGTAGGTTTTTACATTAATAAACCCAGGTTTGTTCAGTTGTGTGGCTGGTCTGTAGTGTGTACTGCAACTTTCTCCTCCGTTTTCTAAACTTTCAGTACAGAAACTGCTGTTAAGTGGCGTCTTGTTTGTGCTGCTCTAAGCTGAAACTAAACCGGAGAGACATTCCAGGCCTGATACCGCAGTGGCTGTTTGTTGCCATGGATGTGTGTATGCGTGCATGTGTGTGTCAGAGTGTGTTACCGGGCCAGATGCCCTGACGCTAGGTCTGTGTTTGTATCTGGTAACCCTCACAGTGTCACTGTTGCTAAGGATGGTTACTTTCTGCCAGGCAAACACACACAGAAACGGAGAGCAGACAGCTGAAGCAGCAGCGTATCGTCAAGCTGCGTGTTGGCTTTCAACTCTAATCTTCACTGCTTTAATCCATCCAGACATCCATGGGAATGCTACACACATGCTACACACCTTGGAGTGTATTTTAGCCTCGCCGGCACCTGGTGTGGTGTTTCCCAGAACATAATGACTCAGTGTTAGGTCATGTAAATATTTAATTTCTTTGTGAATGCAATTAACTAGACTCCTACATTGAATGTAAGTCCTGAGGTGAAATTTACTGGTAACCAGTACTGGCTGTACTGGTCCCTACATGATTGGACTACATTTTTTAACAAGCCTGCGTCCTTGATTAAAAAAATCAAATCTCTCATTTGAATCTCCGGTTTTAAAATGTTTAAGAAGCCTCGGTCTACAGTAATGCACCAATGTACGGTATGGAGCTGCAGTTCTCAGTCTCACCACTCGGAGGCGGTATTGTTCAGCTATATCCCCTAACAGAATCCCCCCCCCTCCTCCTCCTCCTCCTCCTCCTCACAGACTGGATCACAGACTGCCACCATGATCAACCTAAACACCGCTGGTAAACAAACAGGCGCATGACATAACCAGGCAAAAACATACATCCATTTGTTGGGGGAAAGAGGCCTATAATTTTACAATGTTTGACAGCAGGCTTAGCTAACAGATAAATACAGTTCTGGGGCAAGCAACTGAGATTCTGGCTGAGGTAACACCTTGTAAAATAAAACACAGATCCTCATTTTCGGAGCCAGACTCAGACTTTATTGGAGCCGCTTGAGAATGTGAGGGATGACCTACAATACGTTTTGCATGCCTTCACCCTTAAAATGTGATACATACAGATGTAGGTTGATAATCAGTTTGTGGGGAATAAACTTATTTGTATTAAGGTCAATCCAGTCTCCACAAGCGCAGGTATTCTGCCAGCCACACTAAAATATTTACAGCCTTCTACAGTCAAGAACCACAATAAGGCCACAAAGTCAAGAGCCACAATAACGATGGCTGCTTGTTTGTTACCATACAACTGGAGCGCAACCATTTTGAACTAGGCTAGTCTTTCCCATCCAGACACTTTCAAACTGACTAAGATTGCGGATTACAAGAAAACTGTGCGCCGCATACAGGCATGGAGGCTCTGAACTGAATTCAAGTTAAGGAAAAGGCTTCTCACCTTGGCTTCTGGATCACTGTTGGCACTGTTGGACTCCTCTTCTTCCACTGGTGGAGGGTTCCTGAGAAGAGAGACAATTTAAAGAATTAGGATTATAGAGTGTAGTGAGAAGATGAGTGGTGTGGAGTGACCATTGCAACCATGAACTGCTTCTGTTAACAAGCCTCCTGTGCTCAGTGTGAATTTACAGAGGCGACCGGCAGTCATTACACTGAGGGAAAACATCAGGCCATTTCCTGAGTGTATGAGCTAACATCCTGCTTTGTCTGACCTCATTTAAGTCTAACACTGATTAAGAGCGAGATTAGATATTGCTGAGAAAGAGGGAGAGAGAGAGAGAGAGAGAGAGAGAGAGACAGAGAGAGAGACAGAGAGAGAAAGAAAAGCAAATAAAAGATTGTGCTAATCAATTTCGGTGGCAAGCAGAGGCGCATGTACAGGTGTGTGTGTGCGTGTGTGTGCGTGTGTGTGCGTGTGTGTGCGTGTGTGTGCGTGCGTGCGTGTCTCACCGTAGCTTGAGCGATGCATAGCGAAGCGTAGCGCCCTCAAACTCCTTCAGACTGGGGTCAGGGTTCACCGTGGCCGCCTGCAGGTCCTGCCGCACACAGGTGACATCATCAGAGTGTGCAAACTGACACCGAAATAAACCCCGCATACCAAAACAGCTCTGGCCCAATGAACATCCACCCAAAAAAACACACAAACCTGGCAGAAACCAAGCTTTAATGTAACGCCAAACAGTTTATGCCAGCATGCACCCAAGTCTAGGCAAACGTCCTAGCTGGACGGAGAAATGATGTCGGTGTGTTATGTGTGATGGGGCATGCTGCATCGAGGAAAGAAAAATATTTTGACTTTGGTGGACACACACATACTGTACATACACACACGTGTGCACACACACATTCAGAACTGGAAATATCTGTGCCAGCAGTGAGGAAAGGTGAAATTATTTTAAACCAAATAACTAAAGACAGAAACAACCTGTTGAGTGTCTTGCCGCAGCCAAATAACAAGTGTGTTTTCTTTTATCAGCCATGACCACACGTTACATTTGTAATGTCAAAGCATCGGCCACACATGCTTGTTGCCCAAGCGGTGAATTTCTAACACAAATGCATCAATAAACGCACTAAAAGAGTGGGTGACATTAGGCCACGGACAAAACTCCGACATCGGGTGCGTTATACTTGCCTTCCACACCTCACTATCAATCTTTCCGCCAAATTCACTCCACACCTGCTTCTACACACACCGTTAAAAAACACACACACACATGTACACACAAAGTTGGGAGAGGAGGGGTCAAGATAGAGGTGGGAGGGGTGCGAGGGGAGAAAGACAGAACAAGGCTGTTAGCTAGCTCGCTCACTCCACGCCGGTGCCTGTTGCAATAGGGAGCAGCGCCGCGAAAACATTTCTCAAACGAAAACGGAGAGCTCAGAGTCGGCTGATCACCATTTTAAAATGTTTTCTGAACTGTTTGTCGCTCCTATTGAACATTCACCAAGCTACCGAGAATCTACTGATTCTGGATTAGTAGAATAGGAACATGTATATGATTCAAATATACACATACAGATGCTGCAGGAATCCGTATTTCTATCACAGCCGCGCACACATTTCCGCACAGAAGGAGAGATAGACTAAGGCCCAACTCTGAGACGGAGGAGAACTAGGGCAGAGGTGGAGACTGGAGGAGGTGTGGAACGTTTGTAAGGATCCTACCTTGTCGTCGTCTTCGTGGTGCTGAGAGCCGCACTCCGGATCGGGCATCCCCAGTATAGAGGAGGAGCGGGGCTAGAGAGAGAGGGAGAGGGAGGGAGAGAGAAAGAGAGAGAGAGAGAGAGACAGGGCGTAGCATTATAGCACAATGTTTAGCTGGCAGATCAAGATCTTGATAATGACAAATCATTGAGGAAATGCTTGCTGTTCCAATTCATTACTATGTCACTGTCGCCATTCGTCCTCCACCATGTTGTCTGTCTGCCATTTTGGCTCTCTGCACGACTGGCTAATACCTGAGGAGCCGGCAGGTCAATCGCTCCTCTCGTTCTGGCACATCTATCTGTCAACATCAGTCCACTCCCTCTGGGTCGATGTTTTATCTACACCATCCTCCTCTATCAATCTCCTTTCCTCTCTCCGCTTCTCTCCATCTTTCTGCTTGATTGACTGATTGACTGACTGATGTTCCTGCATTCCTGTTTTCTTTCGCTAGATAGGAGTATTGATAGTCCTCCTGCTCGCTCTCACACTCTTTACTCTTCTTTCTTCTTCTGTTTTTCTGCAAATCCTCTACCAATATCTCAGTCCGGACCACAGGAAAACAAGGATATAGAATCATATACACTGTTTTACCCTCTGAAATGACCACAGCCAAGATCTACAACCGGCCCAACAAAGAAATCTTACAAAACCATTACCACAGACAGTAGAGTAAAACTGAGACTCTTAGACAGGAACACAGTGTTTGTTGGTAACTTACAAAGTAGCAGCTGTTGACGAATCCGCATGAGGGGATTGTGGTCTCGTGAGTGGAGAGAGGCTCCACTGAGCTGTCGGAGGTGGTGCTGCCCGAACGGGTCGACGCTCCGAAGAACACCTCCGCCTGGCATGACTGCACACACACACACACACACACACACGAGCACAATGATGAAAGGCTGCTGTCTTTAACACTTATGCACTGATGTATACTGCCATACTGTATGTCCTGCAGAGGCAGTAGCAGCTATTCAGGGATTGGTAAAAACTGTTTGATTTTCTCCATTCATGCTTGTGTGGATCTTTGACATTTTAGATTACATTAACAATGCATGGCTTGGTCTCAAGGTCATGACAGGTTTTCTGCAGGTGGAAGACACTGGGTACTCGTCTCGTCATATTAATTGTTTATAACTGTATATCACAATGTTAGTTTCTATAATTAATAATCATAGAATACTACAGCATTTCATTTCATTTAGAATATCTGTTGTTGTTGAAAATAGTCAAGAGGTTGAAATAAGATGCAATAAAATAAGTTTGTTCCTCAATTCATGAAGACTAATACTATAGAAAATACAACTGATTTTATTTATTCAGTTGAATTTTGTATTTTACACTTAATTACATTTTGCCTCTTTCATGCTGTAAAGCACTTTGTAACATTTGTTTTGAAAAGTGCTATATAAATAAAGTTTATTATTCTTATTTATTATAATAACCATAACTAATAATCATGATGACGCTATCTAGCAAAATCTACAGCTATCGGTCCTACATGACCTTCATCAGGACAAAAAAAAAATGTTTTTGCTTCGATATTTAAATCTATCTGCATTATTTTCTTCCCACTCTTCCTTCTCTTTAAATCATAACTGGATTGTGTTCAGACTGTACTCCGATCACAATCTGCCAGATCCGCTAGCCATCCGTTACCCATCACTTAATGCATCTTGGCGTGATCCCATCATAAATACATTAACTGTAACGACGACTGTGACTGAGGCCAAAGTGAGCTGTCAGTTACAGGAAAAAGGCAACATTCACAATATGTGTGTGTGAATGAGTATCCCTCTGTCCTGCTGCCTCTCACCTCATGGTCAGGTGTGGGCGAGGGGGTGAGCGAGCCCAGGGAGTGTTTGCGCGGTGTGGAGGCAGTGTGGTCGCCCAGGGCCTGGGGCTCCGTCTGCCCAGCGGGCGCAGGGCGCGCGGCGGGCCTCTCCCACTGGGTGGTGCCCGTAGGAATGTGCCAGTAGTAGATACCGGCCATGTCTGTGATCTTCTTCCATCCCGGAGGCAGGTCCGGGTCCGTCTGGAATGACTGCTCACTCCAGATATCTGGTGGGGGAAACACACACACACACACACACAAACAATGATTGAGATTAATTAAATTAACAGATTGCCAACATATATACAAACGCATGCGTACACACGCACACGCTCCAAGACACACACAAAGTTTGTTTCACTTCCAAATTGGCCTGAGCTAAATGGAAATTAACCCTCCCCTTGCTAATATACTGAGTTATATCAACATCTGACTGGGATTACTAGCATCTGCTACAGCTGTCGTTTGGATGGACGTGTCTTTCCACAGACCAACAGCTGACTTAAACCTGTTAAGCACTGCCATTATATCCGCCTTAACAACACACACACACACACACACAAATTTAACTGCATAGCTCAAAAAATGTACATGAAAGAAATCACACAACCACATGCAAACATGCCCAAACACACATCAAATTCAGAATAGTGGAGTGGAAGTCAGATGAGGTCCATGTGAGCTGATCAAAGGCAAAAACACTGCGCTATATACAGAATATTCCACCAAGGAAGCAAATGAGGAATTATTCTCTGTCCTCAGTTATTCTATTAGCCCATTCTCCTGACCCAGTTTCTTACACAATCCACTCTGTGAACCAGTTTAAGCGACCGGGTGATACATAATCAAAAGTTACAGTATGATAGACAAACACAGGACCAACAGTCTGCAAATGGATGGGCTGCCCATTGTCCTTAATGATGCTACAAGCAGGATTATCTCAGCTATCGATGCCGAATTAGTTGTGAGGACACATGCTAATATGAGCAACAAATAACAACTCAGTAGCGATGCTTTCTATGCCGAGGTCTAAGAAACTTCTCTAGTCGACAAGTTCTACATCAAAACCAGCTGAGAGGGGGAAATGATTTCAGGTGGCAATACCGCACTGCTGCTACAGAACATAGCGCAGATGGTTGTTATCATAATTTATTTGACAGTGATACGTTTAGAGGAAATCCTACACCGATTACCTTGAAAACACACACACACACACACACACACACACAACCTGACCCTGTATGCAGATGGAATCGCAGTACTTATATCAATCTTTCTTTTATCACTTATGCTCTAAATGGCATCTCATCTGAAGGTTACAGTTTCCTGGCACTCAAGCAAGTGAGTGAAACACACACACACATACACACAAACACAGAGCTATCACTGGCATCTGTTTGTGTGTGTGTGTGTGTGTGTGTGTGTGTGTGTGTGTATGGTGTGTGTGTGTGTGTGGGTGTGTGAGGGTGATGTACTAGCAGGTAGTAAAGATGATATGACACTGCATTAGGTGGTGTAGCAGCTCATAAAGGTGATATAAGGTCTGAGGGACTGGTTAGCTGTTGCTGTGTGTGTGTTTGTGTGTGTGCATGCGTGTGTGTGTGTGTGTGCATGTGTGTGTGTGTGTGTGTGTGGACAAGGACTTCTCGAACTGCTGACCAGGCTGATAAAACACAGCCCATGGGCCTGTTGCCACGACAGCAGGCCATATGTCATCATGACGACTGGGTCAGTCCAGATTGAGATGGAATTCACACACACACACACACACACACACACACACACACACACACACACACAATCACATTAGTTACTAAAGCTTCAGTTTATTTAATGGAAGAGAACTCGGTCACAAAGCTTAGCACAAAGCGCACATCCCTTGGGGCTGGAGAGTGTGCATTAGAGCAAGGAGCTGTGAAGCAGTGCCTTCTGGGAGATGCAGTCTTTTATGGGCGAAAAAAATTAGGTCAGAGCCAATAAAACTACAGCAGAGAAGAATCGGAGTGGCTCTGTCTGCTACGGGCGAGAGAGGAGGAGATGATGACTCCTGATGAGGAGCGGGGGCCGGGATCAGATGAATAGATTACTGGCAGTGAATTAACTAGAACCATCACACACGTAGACGTGGACTGAAGCCTGTACCAGCACACACACACACACAGAGGGAGAGAGAGAGAGACAGAGAGGGAGAGAGAGACAGAGAGGGAGAGAGAGAGAGTGCTGGCTGATTTAGTGCCGTGCTGGCTTGGCTCTTGCCTCTACGCAGTACATCATGGCAGGAAGTTACCAGCGCTACTTTCTGTAAGCACCGTGAGCCTCTCTGACGGCCGTGTGGAACTGACGGGAAAACTCTCAGCACGCTAACACCGAGGCTAACGATTAGCTCGCACGTATGCAGCTCGGGGCGCTGTGCCATCGCCCGGGCTACGTAGCAGTTAGCCTGTGGTAGCCTCGGTTAGCATGCAGCCCCATGCCAGAGCAGAGTTGAGCAGAGGGGGAGGGGAGAGCACGGAGCTTCAAAACACACACACACACACGCACGCACGCACAGACACACACACACACGCACACGCTCTCTGCTGCAAACGACACCGCACATAGACTGATTTCACATCATCACAGCCACACCGAAGCATACATTCAATCACAAACTCACACACACACACAAATACCACACACATCCACGCAGACACCCATGGCAGGCATTTAGTGCACACACACACACACACACACACACACACACACACACACACACACAAGCAAGCAAACGATGCCATTACAGACACAAACTTCATCCCCGTCGGAAAAGACGTGCACACCTACCCACGCACAGGCAAACACACACAGACACACACACACACACACACACACACACACACACACACACACAGACAGCGTTCGAACTCTAGCCCCACACTGTGGTCTCCTACGACTCCCGCAGATGTACCTACCCTCGTAATTGACAATCACAATGGCCAGCATGTAGTCTTTCCCCAGCATCATAGTTAGCTAGCTGCCTCTCACACAGCAAAAAACGGTGCGGTACACAGGAGAAAACCCCAGACAGAGAGAGAGAGAGAGAGGGAGAGAGAGAGAGAGGGAGAGGGAGAGGGAGAGAGGGAGAGGGAGAAAAAGAGAGAAGAGAGAGGGACATAGAAAGACAGCGAGGCGGAGAGGGAGGGAGAAAGTGACGTGAAGAGAAAGGCAGAGAAAGAGAGAGAGGGGAGAAAGAAGGGGAAAGAAAGGAGTGAATGAAAGTGATGGGGGGTACAGGCGAGGAGGGAGGGAGACGGAGAGGCAGAGGAGGAGGAAGAGAGAGAGAGAGAGAGGTTGTGTATTCCCTGCAGCTGAGCTATGTTTGCTGTTGTTGTCTCACCCTCCTCTATCTAGAACATCAACAACATCAACAGCTCAAATCAGCCTGCCCTCCCTTTTCCTGTCCCAAAACAAACACACACACACACACACACACACACACACACACACGCACGCACACATATGCACACGCGGAAAGAAACTGGCAATTTGGCACACTCATCTCCATCAGACAAACGTCTATGTTTATCCCTCTATCCCTCTCTCCCTCCTTCCCATCTTCCCCTAAGCCTCTCTCGGTTGTCCTGGCAACCCCAGATCATCTTTCTTTCAGTATCATATCCAGTGGAGGCACGATGAGGAGGAGGAGGAGGAGACAGGGAGAAAAGGAGGAGGAAGGGACCGGTAGACTGAGGGACAGAGTGATTTAAGTGAGTGAGTGAGTGAATGAGTGAGAGAGAGAGAAAGACAGAGAGAGAGAGGGAGAGAGAGAGAGAGAGAGAGAGAGAGAGAGAGAGAGAGAGAGAGAGAGAAAGGCAGACAGAGAGACAAAGCAAATTACAATGTTATCTGGCCCTAAACAGAGAATATTAATTAGCAGAATATCTCTTTACTGTCAGAGATATAAAGCAGAGACAGATCCTCACCAAGTACAGGCTCAGTGACCACCAATTGCCAATTGAAACAGGAAGACATAAGAAATCATGGCAACCAAAAGAAAACAGAATATGTGGTCACTGTTCGACAGGTGAGGTCGAGACGGAGATGCACTTCCTCCTAAAATGTCCAAACTAGGAATTGTCTTAGGAGCAGGAAACACAGCAGATCTGACTGCACAATATATATTAGCCTGCCACAACCTGAGGAACAGTGAGTGACACACATACGCACATACACATGTGCACGCACACACACACACACACACACACACACACAGAGAGCAAGCACCTGAATGTCTGACTGTCTCTGAGAAAGACTGTGCACGTTGCCATACTGTGTGTATCCACATCCAACTAATGTGCATTTGCAAGTTCTTTAACAGAATGTTAACAATGCATGTGGTTGTGTCAGAATGTGAGGGCAGCATGTAAATGACCTTTCTCAACTCTGCATGTGTGCACGTTTGTGTGTATGTGTGTGTGTATATGTGTGTGTGTGTGTGTTTGTGTGTATATATATGTGTGCGAGTGTGTGTGTGTGTGTGTGTGTGTGTGTGTGTGTTTTGGCTCCTTTGTGTGAAAGCAGTGTCGTACTGGCCCTCTAACCCGCAATGTCCACACAGGAATCTGACACACACCTGGGAAAACAACAAGGCTTTGTCAGTATGAGAGAGAGAGAGAGAGAGAGAGAGAGAGAGAGAGAGAGAGAGAGAGAGAGAGAGGGAGAGAGAGAGAGAGAGTAGACAGAGACAGTAGGTGGACAGGCAGACAGGAGGGCAGAGCAGCAGGGAGGCCTGATAGATATAAGACCACTATATTTGTTGCATCTCCATAAATTCAACATGAATGATGCCAGTACTGTGAATATCGACTCTCCGGCAAACCAATCGATCGTCGGTAGGACAATCAGTCTTAACTAGAGACTACAGTACCTCTAACGTCTGCTTTTTGTCTTCGTTCATCAATACACACACATTGATCTACACAAAACACACGGCCATCCATAAGAGCTTGGGGAACGAATCAGAAGACAAGCCGCCTCAAAGACAATCAAGGGGGAAAGCGGGACAAAAGAACATAGGAAGTAGATTCCCCCGTAATGACAGGATGAGGGAACGCACAAGCATTCTGGAGGACAAGCTGCCGGTAATCGTAGCTGAAGAGAGATTAAATACACCGATGCTCAGACACTTCAACTCGTGAGGGAAAAGTGAGTCATCAGAGAGCCGGAGCAGATGCATTCTGGGGGACAAAGCAAGCAAGGAGGCTCAACAGCTCTTAGGAGGGGGCTGTGAACAGCTGAGAGCGTGTCAGAGGTGAGGGCCGCCGGTCAGGAGGAGACAGCCGCGTGTTTCGTGGCGTGTCGTACAACAAAGGACAAGGCAGAGGGGTTTTAAGGGTCCAATTAAATACAACAGCCAGCTTTTTACATAACGCTGACAAAGAAGTGCGACTACATGACTAGACTTTCTGCAGAGGTAGGCAACAAGCGAGTATAGGCAAGTAAAGCCCACCGACAGAGGTGATGACTAATCCAAACTTCGTCACTGTGGTTGAAATTTACCCCTTAAGTGAACTTAAGTAGCTTAAACGAGAAGGAAAAGGCAAGAAAAACAACTCTGTCTATATCCTTCCGCAATCTCATGCACATTTTATATCTAATGAGTGTGTCAACAACAACTGATATATTCAAACCCACAGTATATTTTCATATATTCAAACCTAGGATATCCTAAGCCCCCACATTTTGGATTCCTGATTATACACCTATACATATACAGGTATAGAGTTCATAGGGTTTACATGAAAACACATTGGTTCATCAAGACGGGCTGGGAAGAACAGGATAGAAACATGGGATTCTAGAGAACAAACTCATTTTAACCCAAACCCTAAACAGAGGATAAACATTTCCCTGTCTGAGAGACTCAGCGAATCCGCATGTTGGACCAACAGACCTGGGGATCAGAGCAGGATAAACACTAAAGCTTTTCTCATAACACACACAGCCACAGGTACATATGGAAGAGCTTAACTATAATACTGCAGGTTCACCGTCCTCCATGTGTGTGTTTGTCTAAGTGTGTGTGTGTGTGCGTGTGTGTCCAAACTATGAATATTTACAGCCTGTTTGCAACCCCATGTTCTCGGTGCACTGCAGCAGGAGAAAGAAAGAGGGGAAGGAGAGGAAAAATAAAGGAAGAGAAAGATATTGAATCAAAAAAGGAGATGGATGAGACTAGGGGAAAAGAAGAGAGACAACAGAAAAGGTTACAGAACGACAGAAAGGGCAAGATCTTGGGAGAGAGACAATAAAACAAAGGGGATTGGCACTGGAGGAGAAACCAAAGGGAGAAAGAGAGAGAGATAAAGGGAGCTGTAGATTTCAAACTTACTCATGACAAGCCCACAGGCTACTGACCACATACACACACACGCACACACGCACACACACACACACACAGGACACACAGGACACAGCTTGAAACAGGAAGCAGCTGACCTAGCTTCCCATCCACCCCTGGGGTTACAAGGGCACTTCCCGTCTCAGAGGGATTCTGGGAGATTTACTGGAGGCTTTACTGTTTGTTATTCTGTTCCAGCCGTGACTGGGTTTAGGACATGCACACACGCACACACACACACACACACACACACATACACACACACACATACACACACACACTCGGTCACAAGAGAACATGTCATCAGGAGAGAGGACAGGGAAATCACTAAATAGCAGAGAGGAAAGGAAAACACACCAGAGCTAAGCAGCTGTCACACACTCACATGTACACACAGCCCAATGTCAGTGAATGACAGTGACTTTTAAATTTCCTTTACTAAACTTGTTGCAGATACAACAGCGTGTTTAGTGTGTGTGTGTGTGTGTGTGTGTGTGCGTGTGTGTGTACCTGTCTCCTCCGGGGAGTTGCTCTCCTGGGACAAGGTGGTCCAGCTAGACTCTTCGTCACTCGGGTTCAGATTCTGGATACGGTTCAGCGCACAGTCTGTCTTTGCGCCCGTCCTCCTGTCCTTCTTGGTCTCCGGGGAGGAGGAGGAAGAGGAGGAGGAGCAGGAGGCCACGGAGAGCAGGGGCGTGTCCTCCGGGCTCGCCTGCCGGGGCGGGGAGGGCGGGGGGGGCACCGGAGAGTCTTTGCCCAATTTGAGGAGCTTGAGGCTCGGGTGGAGGTCCGAGATGAGCTCCTGGCCCGGAGGAACTTTGTGGTTCTCCACGGGACTCTCGCTTTTAATCACCAGTAAAGGCCTCTTCTCTTCCTCCTCTTCTTCCTCCTCCTCCTCCTCCTCCTCCCCCACCACCACCTCATCGCCGTCTTCCTCGATCTTCATCTTTGACATCATCTCCTTCTCGGACAGGATGCTGATGTCGTCGCTGTCCTCCGTCTCGATGTTCGTGTTGCCGTTCAGTTTGATATTACAGTCTACGCCCGACTCCGTTTTCTGCTCGCCGTCTGCGTTGGTGTTGGGGTCGGGCTGCGGGTCGCCGTCTAGCTTGATGATGTCATCGTCTCGGTCGTTATTGGTCAGAGTGTGAGTATCGCGCTCGCCGCTTGTGTTGACGTTGAGGTCGTCGGAGTTAGGCTCAGGGTCGGTCGGGTCGGGGCCAGTTGTGTTTTTGTTGTGGTCTTGACCGGCTTTGCGGAGCTGGTTGACCCCGTTCTTGGCTAGTTTGGGGTTGTTCGGGGTCGACGACTGCGGCGATGTCGGTGACGACGAAGTCGGCGCTCCTTCTCCGAGGCCCATGGCGGACTGGATACTGGTGAGCGCGTACTTCTTCCGACACTTGGGAGGCGTGGCAGAGCCCTGTTTGATGACATCGCCGCTGAGTAGCTGGTTGTGGGAGGAGCGGAGGCTGAGTGAAGTGGGAGGCGTGGCAGCAGGGCCGTTACGATTGGTCACATCCACTGACATCATCATGGCACAAGACAGGTCAGCTGTAAGAGAGAGAGAGAAAAGGGAACAGGAAGTGAGTATGTAAATCCGAGTATCTATATATGTTTTTCGACATGAGGCTGATTGTTGTAGAGTATTAAGATAAGATTACATTTTAATGATTCTCATGGGCAAATAACGTTACTGCAGCAGCAGAACAGCATTGAGAATAGACCATATTGAAGACAATGCAACAAATATTCACAGCAAAAAAAAAAAAAAACATATTGAAGGAAATAGAACAAATAGAACAAATTAAATTTAAAGATACAGCAATTTTATCATGCTAATAAAGAATTCGTATTGGCTTTTCACTGTGTTGGCTAGTGACAGCAGTCTACTGATAAATTTACAGCATATATGCAGCATATACAGTATGTGTGCAAATGTGTATTGTTTGCTACTCAAATTCAAACTTAATTGAGAATACATATCTATAGTATTTGCCACACAATGACATAACCAAGGATTGTTTTTCTTTATCTTGCACTGCAAGTTAATCACTCCAAGGCATTCATCGAACAGATGTCAACTCTTTGAGAGTTGTACTGGATGCATTCAGACCTTCTTAAATTCTTTAGAGACAGTTAACTTTCACACTTACAAATGTGCAGCCTACAGTACTGAACTCATGCAACTGCAAACCACAGTGTGGAAGCCAATAGAGCAGGGATGGGCAGCCATGTACCATGGTGGTCTGCAAGTTTTCATTCCAACCAAACACTGAACACAAACACAACCTTCAGCCACAGAAGAGGAACTAATCAGTGAAATCACCTGGTGTGGTGTTTGGTTGGAATGGAAACC